>NW_007392499.1:0-1187 GCF_000475195.1 Diaphorina citri | reverse complement strand
ATGCCTTCATCTCTACCAAGATATAACCTATCATTCCTATCCCTTCTATCAAGATTTCTATAACCATTATTCCAAACCCAATCAATTAAATTGGCTCCAGATTTCACCTATGAGGAATTGAGACAGGTAAAAATGATGCAATGTGAACAAAAGGAAGAAAAAAAAATCAAATTTATTCACCTTTTACCCGAAAATGTCTAGATTCATAACTATTTAACTTAGGTTCATATTTTACTGACTAAAAACGTCGACCCTGCTTGAGCGGGAAAAGACGGAGTAAAAGAAGAAGACATAAGTAAACACTCGCCTATTTGTAGCATTGTGCCCGAAAACAGAACATCCCTTCGGCCACAGTAAATGTTCCCTAGCCTCGTAAATGTTCCACATCCCTTTAGCCGAGTTTAGCCTCAAAATATGAACCCCAATTTTCACGTAGGTAGTTATTGCTCACCTACCTACCTACCTACCTACCTACTAACTACCTACCTACCCAACAATGCTGTTGAAATCTACCTTATCTACCTACCTATCTACTATAATGCCGTTGAAATACTTACCTATGTAGGTAGAGAGTAATAAATTTACAACACAGACAGCTTGGCAACAGCCATAACTTACTATGCTGTATGCTCACATCATCAAATATTACATAAATATTTGCCCGAGAGGGAGAGAGAAGGAAAGAAAGGGATAGAGAGAGAAGGAGGGAGAAAGGAGGAAGGTAGGGAGGGAGGCAACAGCCATAACTTACTATGCTGTATGCTCACATCATCAAATATTACATAAATATTTGCACGAGAGGGAGAGAGAAGGAAAGAAAGGGATAGAGAGAGAAGGAGGGAGAGAGAGAGAGAGGGGGAGAAAGAGAGAGAAGAGAATTCATTTCTAGGAATGAGAAGGTAAATGGGAGAGAGGAGGAAAATAAAGAGAAGAGAGGGAGAGGGAAAGACGGGAGGAAATTGGGAAGGAAAATGAGAAGAGGGGAAGGGAGAGAAAAAGAAAGAGAAGACAAGGAACGAAGAGCTAAAAGAGAGAGGGAGGGAGAAGATTGGGAAAGTAAAAGGAGAGAGAAAGAGAGGGAGGGAAGAAAAGAGAGAGACGTTTACTTCACCCTGTCTGGAAATCTCTGCCAAAAAGGATGCCGAGGGATGAAAAATTTCAAACGGATGTTAAAAAAAAAAAAATGA
>NW_007392498.1:0-1187 GCF_000475195.1 Diaphorina citri | reverse complement strand
AACACTCCCTCCCCTCCTCCCCGCACCCACCCTACCCCCTCCCGTACCACTGTACAGTCTCCCTCTAATAGCATGTCCCCCTCCCAATCTAATAATATCCCCCCTTCGTCTGTGATATCGCACCCCACCTCTTCCATGCAAGACTCCCTGTATACGATTTCTGGGGAAGTAAGAAGTGATATTGCTTCCTCCACTCTCGGTGGATTAAGGAGTGATGGTTCCTCTACGCACAGTGGAATAAGGAGTGATGGCCTTCCTTCTAGTGGAATAAGGAGTGATAATGCTTCCTCCAAGCTAGGTGGATTAAGGAGTGATGTTGTCTCTACACACAGTGGACTAAGGAGTCTTCCTCCACTCTCGGTGGATTAAGGAGTGATGGTTCCTCTACGCACAGTGGAATAAGGAGTGATGGCCTTCCTTCTAGTGGAATAAGAAGTGATAATGCTTCCTCCAAGCTAGGTGGATTAAGGAGTGATGTTGCCTCTACACACAGTGGACTTAGGAGTGAAGGCTCTGCTAGTAGTGGAATAAGGAGTGATGGAGCCTCCCCTGCACAAGGAGTATTAAGGAGTGATGGTGCTTCCCCTGTAGAAAGTGGAGTAAGGAGCTCGGAGCGTTCATTGCATAGTGGACTAAGGAGTGATACTGACAGTGGACTAAGGAGTGGTAGTGAAGTGAAGAGTGGAGGCAACAGTAATAACAATGGAGATACGAGTGACTTTCTGGGCAATCTCATGGACACTTCATTGAGTAAGTTTTTTTGAAGAGCGACACCAAAATAGCCTCTTTACTTTATTAGCTTATCTCATATTAGCTTAACTTCATACACAAAAAGTCCACTCCGAGGCTTAGGTTTAGGGGCAAACAGCCCTAAAGCGCTTACAAGGCAGACGCACTACCAACTAAGCTAACTAGGCTGGCCAGTATGAGTTTAAACTTAGTATAAGTGAAACTCAGAATATAAAGCTATCTGATTGGTTGATTTGAAATTGAAATTTAACGAATGAGACACCAGTTTAACATGAACCTTGGACGAATCGGACACCAGTCTAACAAAAACGCAAGTTTAAATTCAGATTGTGGTCCCAACCATTGAAGGTAAATGAAATGGACGTTTGACGTTATGAAAGCTGTTAATTCACTTTTAATCAAGTAATTTTATTCGTCAATATTTTTTGTTGTCAATT
>NW_007392497.1:0-1187 GCF_000475195.1 Diaphorina citri | reverse complement strand
ATGTTGAACAACCCTGAGCATCACAAGAAGCCCTACATGACGCAACCAGAGACTGACTTTGTAAATCAACAGAGACAATTATTCTCTGAGGCAGAAATCATGATGCGTAAACAACAAAATCAACAGCAAATTTACCAGCAACAAAATCAAATTCTTACCGAAGCTGAACATCTGAGGAAACAACAAGGTGGTTGTGATGTGCCACCTGATATGACGAGACGAAATTCTGCTGGTCATATGAACTACATGCAACATCAGAGTAATTACCCTCAACAGAACAATGCAAACTACCCGGTACATGCACAAATAAACAACTACCCTAGTCCTCAGTACACTCAGCAAACAAACTTCCAGAATCAAAACCATGCTCCAAACTACCCGAACTACCAGCAAGGAGGTAACGCCAACCAAATCCCTCCACTGAGCATTGAACCGGAAATCATTCGTAAACAACAACTCCTCACAGAAACTATAGAAAAAGATGTAGAGGAAGCTGTTGAAGTCACACGTGCCATTGGAGGTGAAACATGGCTGCGAGAACTTCAAGCCAAGCAAGCCTTGTTGAAAAACAAACGCAACTCATCATCTTCTGTTGATTCTATGGAGAACAATAGCGTGAAAGATCTCAAGAGTAAATTTGAGCAGAGTTTAATGTTATCCAAAGACACCACGGATAGTGTCCGTGCATCCCCATCTCAAGTATCTGACCAAGGCGGTGATGTTGTTGATGGTCCTATCAGGAGGCGAAACTCCATAGAGAAAGAACTAAAACCCATCATTGATAGCAACAAAGTAAAAACTGGGAAGAAGAAGAATGTGACATTCTGTGAACAAGTTGTCCTTGTAGCGACAGCCGAAGAGAATGAAGATGATAGCTACATTCCCAATCCTATCCTAGAGAGAGTCCTACGATCAGTACTCAACAAAGATCAAACGGACAGTGTCTTGCCCTTCCGGGAAGTGACCCGGGAAACTGTGGTGCCATTGAAGAGAACAGACTCGATGAAATCCTACACATCAGGACTACCACTAACAGCAACACAAGAGATCAACATTGATGAGACTCAGAAGCCAAAGTCAGATACAAACCATGGCGATATGAAATCTGCTCAACATCCTCCACAAGATACCAGACTGAATCTAAATGGACATGCAGAGAGTGTAAGAACTTCACAAGAGAGCATGAG
>NW_007392496.1:0-1187 GCF_000475195.1 Diaphorina citri | reverse complement strand
AAGAGGTAAGATAGATAGAACTGTACATCGGAAAGGCGGTCTTATCATCCCGAAATCAAATAGGAGAAGGACAGGATAGGAGAAAGCCAACCGTTCCGAGAAAGAGCCTTAGAGTCACGTTTGCCCAGGTGGGAATCAAACCCGCGACCTAGAATTGAATAGAATATACCTTGTTTTTCTAACTGGGATAGGATTGAAAAGTTCTTTTCCCCCAAAGTTTAACCAAGGTCTCATATTGTATTTTGACATATTATAAGGATAAGGAACACATATTAAAATTAGAGTAAATGAACACCCTGATTATTTAGAAAAAATAGCGCTTTTTTTTACAGGTCTTCTTTCTTTCCCCAGGTCTTCACCAAGACGGAAATCATCGAGAACAAATTCACGAGTGGCCAAATTGAAGAGAAACTCATCGAGTATCTGACGCGAGTTCGGCTCAAGATTGAAGAGAATCGAACCCTGTACTCTCTGTATGAGAGGGAGAAGAAAGACCTCTTCCATCAGTCCTATGACAATCTGTCCGAATTGGAAATCAGTTTAGGTAAATTACCATCTCTTTCATAGTTTGTCTAGTTATTAATAGAAAAACCCTGCAGTAATACCTATGACCCTGACAATCTGTCCGAATTGGAAATCAGTTTAGGTAAATTACCATCTCTTTCATAGTTTGTCTAGTTATTAGAAAAACCCTGCAGTAATTAATACCTATGACTTTTTTTCGGCGAGAACCAATTAATTCACCTGAACCAAAATGTCACCCTATTTTATTGTTTTATTTTGGAGGGGGGAACCAGTTCGTATTTACTTCGCCCATACCTTCTCTTCTTACAAGTTTGATCATGAGGGGACGGTGGCAGTGCGCCAGGCCAAATTCCAGTAAGCACGCCTGTATATCTTTACACGAGCCAATTCGGCAGGGTTTTCTCACATTCATTTCTATTTACAGACTTCCCTAGAAGATATACTTTTTAAATTTCGATATTTACTTTATTTTGAACTTGTAATTTCATTTTAAAATATTACATAAAACCTAAGACCTTGTTTAGACTGGGGGAGTAAAGGGACTTTTCAGTCTCATTCTGACAGTATAGGCAGGGTATATTCTGTTCTATTCTATTCTATTTGCAGACTTCAAAACCGCAAACTCCACCATGGACACTCAACGTGACGAACGGAGCGAAACC
>NW_007392495.1:0-1188 GCF_000475195.1 Diaphorina citri | reverse complement strand
ATAATTCATAAATTGAAAATGTATTTCTTTAAGAAGGGATTCTTTCACTTCTTCAGTTTGTAAAGCAGAAGTAGGTAGGTAGTTTTAAGGATAGGTATCTTTCAAGTTAAATTTACTTTCAGCTTTGCTTCAGCTTCCAAGTTCCTTCCAAGTTTATTTGTTTACATACAAAAACAGCAAAAACTTGACACACCTTTCTTGCGCGTGCGCATTGATCCAACATGAAGCTCGCGAGTTGTACACAGTCGCGCGACGTCGCGGTCGCGGATTTACGATATACGACTGGCAACAATGCAAAATAGTTCAGTTCAAACTTCAAATTTCAAAAACTAAAAAAAACTGATAAAGAGAAAGAGAATAAAGAGATAAGTGTTAACGTTAACCTGTAAACTCATTAACTGTTAAATATCTAATATTAATCTTAAAGGTGTTTTAAGGTTTCTAGTAAGCATTTAATAATGTACATACCTGAAGCAGAGTTGACTTGATATGAAGTTAACTGGCGATAATAAAGATCAGGCTGATTCTGTGGTTAAGTTCATACTGTTCATAACTTCGGAATCAGTAAATCAGAATCAAAGTATGATACAGAACTCCTGGAAGAAATGGATAATGGAACTTTTCTGAGATAATTGAGTCAGGTATTGCTATTTTCTGTTTCTTCATTGGTATTGACAGTCTCTGGGCTAGCCTGTTGAAACATTTTTTTTTATTTTTTTTTTTACAGGCTGCCTGTATCTGAGTAGGTGTCTGCTACTTTGTCGCGGTCGCGGATTTACGATATACGACTGGCAACAATGCAAAATAGTTCAGTTCAAACTTCAAATTTCAAAAACTAAAAAAAACTGATAAAGAGAAAGAGAATAAAGAGATAAGTGTTAACGTTAACCTGTAAACTCATTAACTGTTAAATATCTAATATTAATCTTAAAGGTGTTTTAAGGTTTCTAGTAAGCATTTAATAATGCACATACCTGAAGCAGAGTTGACTTGATATGAAGTTAACTGGCGATAATAAAGATCAGGCTGATTCTGTGGTTAAGTTCATACTGTTCATAACTTTGGAATCAGTAAATCAGAATCAAAGTATGATACAGAACTCCTGGAAGAAATGGAACTTTTCTGAGATAATTGAGTCAGGTATTGCTATTTTCTGTTTCTTCATTGGTATTGACAGTCTCTGGGCTA
>NW_007392494.1:0-1188 GCF_000475195.1 Diaphorina citri | reverse complement strand
GACTTTTTAAAATGACAGTTTAGCATGTGATGCATTTGAGAAAGGGAAGAAAGAGCTGAATAAATTGTACCGCGTGAGAGTACTTATTTATGGCATAGCACAATGCTTTTTTTACCAACGCCAGCACCCCGCAGCCCTCGGGCATTTAGGGGCCCCGCATGGACATTCAGGGACCCCAAAATGACAATCATTTTGGAGCATCCACTCCCTGTCAATCTATTGACCCAGGCGGTCTACAGGCAAAATCTTACGAGGAATCAAAAAAGTAGGAATAACTGTGGGCCCCCTTGAATAATCCGTGGCCAATATCACCGAATAATCCCTCCCCCTGTAAACAGCCCTGGAAGGGGTAAGGGCCCCGATATTATAGCGTACGTTTTTCGAGACAAAAACTAGAGGTCCCTATTTTACTGTAATGACTTTTTAAAATGACAGTTTAGCATGTGATGCATTTGAGAAAGGGAAGAAAGAGCTGAATAAATTGTACCGCGTGAGAGTACTTATTTATGGCATAGCACAATGCTTTTTTTACCAACGCCAGTTTTTTTCTTTATTGAAGGTTTGATTGAGAGAACTGTAACTGCAAAGGTCTTATCGTTCCGAAATCGAAGAGAGAAGGAAGACAGGATAGAAAAAAGCCAGCCGTTCCGAGAACGAACATTATCCCATCAGGACAGAATCCGCCCTGGGCGGGAATCGAACCAGCGGCCTAGCGCTTACACGGCAGACGCTCTACCGATCAAGCTTACTAGGCTGGCTAACAATGGTTTTTAAAACCAACCTCGTAATGACTTTTTAAAATGACAGTTTAGCATGTGATGCATTTGAGAAAGGGAAGAAAGAGCTGAATAAATTGTACCGCGTGAGGGTACTTATTTATGGCATAGCACAATGCTTTTTTTACCAACGCCAGTTTTTTTCTTTATTGAAGGGTTGATTGAGAGAACTGTAACTGCAAAGGTCTTATCGGACGATAAGACCATAGCAGTTACAGACAGTTCCCTCTGTCAAACCTCTTAAAAAAAACAATGTTTTTTTAAAACCAACCTCAATTATTTTGAAGAGACTGGGCAGAGGGAACTATCCGTAAGAACGGTTTATGAGTCAAAATCGAAATCAAAGAGTCGCTTGTACCCAAAAAATGGGGTCCTCAAATTTACCCAGAAAATGGGTTCCAAAACTTCATCC
>NW_007392493.1:0-1188 GCF_000475195.1 Diaphorina citri | reverse complement strand
TATCGAGTTTCAAAGTTATTAAAATAATTAAGAGCTTACAAACATCTCGTGTCCGCCTGACTAGACATGTCAAGTGTGTGGAAACTACGAATATTTTGTTCACACCTTGTGATCACATAGTGCGCGGACTAATTTGGTTCAACATACATACAGGGTGGATAATGCTTGCGTCCTCCTTATCTCTTCATTTTCGGGACGATGAGAAAAAACGTGAACTTTGAAAAATCGTGAACTTCAGGTCAGACTTTGACCCTCATAGGTATCATAAAATTACCTATTAGGTAAAAGAGGTGTAGGTATTTTCCATTTGGGAAACTTTGCGCCCTATTGGATTTCCTATGGTTCAGGCACTATTTCATTTACCAAAATGGAACCGCGGTTCCGTTTCTGAAAGTTTCTAGAACGGAAAATACCTACACTTTATCATGTTCACATTGGACATCAATTCATTGTCTCATGAAACCACCCCGTAGTTATTATTGAAACAACACAAGTATGTTATATCAATCTGTTCGAATAACATTGATAGATGTTATGTGCTTCTAACCCTGCCCTGGTCAAATGAATGAACATAAGATATTCATTCTACTGTACCCTAATAGGCGGCTGATTAACGAAAGAGGTTATATTCCCCCTTCATTGTTTACCCTTGGAATTTTGCGACCAAAACCGAATGACAGTCCATAAAAGCAATCACCAAAGGGCAAAGGGCTGATTGAGAAACCGTCGAACCCGTCTGAACACAGGAAAAGGCCTACATAGCTAGCACCTACTTTACATAAGTACATAGGTAGTACCTACGTTACATAAGTTTCGAAATTACATTCCTCAAAATCCCTATATAGGCTTTAGAAGAAATCCCTTTTGAGGAGACACTTTTTTTTTCATTTCAATATTACGTACAGTCTTCCATAACCAACTTGATTGGTTGATTACAAAAAATTAAAACACTTGATTGGTTGATTTAAACACTTGATTGGTTGATTACAAAAAATTAAACCACTTGATTGGTTGATTTCAAAAAATTCAAACAAAAAGAATAGCCAATCAGATTGCTCCGAGAGTTTAACCTGACTTTGTGGACCTGGTCATAAGAGGTTTGATAGAGATTTTTTCTGAGGTCTTATATCCCGAAAGTGAAGAGAGAAGGAGGACTGATGTCTTCCTTCCAAAGGATAGGAAAAAGCC
>NW_007392492.1:0-1188 GCF_000475195.1 Diaphorina citri | reverse complement strand
AAAAAAAAAAAAAAAAAATATTGTGCCAGTGTGTTGCAGTCTTGATTGCGGTTTCATTGGCTGCTATTAGGTCTTATTGTTGTGTACAGGGTGTCTATCAGGACAGACCAGTAAGTGGGCCATATCTTGTAGAGCCCCACATGAGCCTTTTATTGTGCCTTAAAGTAGGTTCTGTGAGTGGCCGGACTTAAGGCGAATATCTGGGTATGTAACGCTTACAAGGCAGGCTCGCTATCCTCCAACCTGATTAGAGACTGGCAGTCCGGAATCAAGCGTGCCTGTAGGCGGGCGAACGTCAAGAGTTCGAAGTGCCCACCAGCCTATATTAATATGAAACAGAGTTTCATTCTAGATACGGAACTATTTTTCAGTGCAAATAAAAGTATTACATTGCGAGTCTACAATACTCGTACATTTGAGTACCTGTACTACGTTATTACCGGTTGTGCATTCAATCGGATCTAATTATAAGCCAAGAGTTAATTAAACGTAAAAACAAACAAACAATAACGTAGGTACCTAATACTAGAAAAGAAAAGGTACCTACCAATAGGTAGGTACGTTCGCCCTATAAGGTACATACCTACTCTACTCTACCAGTCTACCTAGCTACCTACATAGGTAATTGTAGAATACCTAGAATATGCCTCGTTTATCCTCTCCGAAAGGGCTTGAAAGTCCCTTCAACCCCAGCAAAAACGACGTACCTACATATTTGATGGGAGCCGACATTAGGGCTCTGAAGTAATGTCCAATATATCTGGTTCCTGGGCCTTTAATGGGAAGAGAGAGAGGTTGGGTTTTAGTGGGTCTGGATGTCCCGGTATCCGGACATCAATCCCACACTCCCCATTGCAAAGGTTTTTGCAATGGGCGTCTTTTTGAAGATTTCCCCCTCTCCACACAAAAAAAAAACGTATTTGATGGGCAAGTTTTTAGGTGTGTAAGGAAGGTTCTTGGACTTATTGGTTCATTCGAGTATTTTCAAGTGATAGGTGCACACACCTAAGTAGTGCTATATTCAGACTACTCATATTTGATTCTTTAAGTTCATTTTATTTCAGTTGAACTTGTCTCAACTGTCAACAGTTTCGACTATTTTTCTTCACCATACGCTAGGCCGCGGGTTCGATTCCCGCCCGGGGCGGATTTTATCCTGATGGGATAATGTTCGTTCTCGGAACGGCT
>NW_007392491.1:0-1188 GCF_000475195.1 Diaphorina citri | reverse complement strand
ACAAGGTATTCTTGAAAAGTGAAGCTAAAATAGCGACCATGATGAAGAAGAAAAAAACTCGTAGGAGTCGTAGGTAGGTAAGTATTTATTTTATTTCCTTTAGAACAAATTTATAAATCTATATTAATACACAGTAAAAATCTTATAAAAAAACTTGAACTATGTAGGAACCTCTTTTCTTGCTCTCTACTTATTTTAATAATTACTTTTTGATGGTTTGCTCTCTTTAGGTAATTGTGTTAAAGCTTTGACCTAGTAGGGATCTACTCTCTCTATTTCTTGATAGTTTGCTCTCTAATTATTTCTGGTGATCTCTTTACTTATCCATGATTAACTCTTCAATTAGAGAAATAGAGACACTTAACTTGCTATATCTATGTACTTATTTCTTATAATCTCTCTACTTATTGATAGTCAACTCGGGAAATATCAAAGGGTAAGGATAGGTCTCGGTATTATCACTCAGATTCTGTGGCGACATAGCACCTCGCGGTGGTTCTGAACAATACAAGAGCCAATAGGTGGTAGTAGATCGTCCATCAGATTCTCACAGTATCCCTTCATAATGGTCCGTATATCGGATTTAATCGTCTCAAACGTTGGCCGATCCTCGGGGGAATCGAGCCAGCATTTGTCCATGAGGAGTTTGATGTCGTGGGGGCAGTCAGCACCAGAGACGTCCGGTCGGAATGGCGGAAATTCGCGTTCCTGAACCCGTTTGAGAATTTCTGACGGAAGGAAAAATTAACATCTGAGATAGGTATCTAACGGATGATATTTAATAGACTGATATTACCTATTGCTTGATAGCTTGATACATCTCAATAAAATGTATCATCAAAAGGAGGAGTGATTTTTGAAATCAAAGATCAAGGTTCAAAAGAACTCTATCCTTTTTTTGCGGATTGGCAATAATGGCAGATTTCTCCTAGGACCTAGACCTAGAGGAATGACCCTTCCACCTAACTGTATACGGAGAGCTGAGGACAAACGGGAAGAAAATTGGTATTCTCTGTGAGTAATCAAAAAATTAAATAATTTAACCACTTATGATATATTGGTCGATCGGATGGGTAGGTACCTGGATCAGAAATACCTGGATCAGAAATGGTTCTTTTGGCTAACAGATATGAGTTTAATCACTTACGTTGCCCTGTGGATTCCATACGGGATGCTGTGTTCACTGTA
>NW_007392490.1:0-1188 GCF_000475195.1 Diaphorina citri | reverse complement strand
TGAGGATAAAATTCCATACCTCGACTGGGATTGAACCCACGCCCTCCTGTTTACCAGGCGAGCGCCTTGACCACTACAGGGAGACACCGAGGTAAAAATTCCATACCTCGACTGGGATTGAACCCACGCCCTCCTGTTTACCAGGCGAGCGCCTTGACCACTACAGTTCTCAAATTATATTGAGGATAAAATTCCATACCTCGACTGGGATTGAACCCACGCCCTCCTGTTTACCAGGCGAGCGTCTTGACCACGACAGGGAGAGGAGAGAAAGAAGAGACAAGTGCGAGAGAGAAAGAAAAGGATAGAAGAGGGAAGAGAGAGGGAGGGAGATAAAAGGGAGAAAAGAGGAGAGAAAAATAGTTTTCACACTTTTTAGAGAAGTGCAGAAAGAAAAGGATAGAAGAGGGAAGAGAGAGGGAGGGAGATAAAAGGGAGAAAAGAGGAGAGAAAAATAGTTTTCAGACTTTTTAGAAAAGTGCATATAGTGCTGCATACATTTTACAAGAAAAAGTGATTTGGACATCTCCACCAATAAGCATCAATATTAGTGGAGATGACGAAATTCCCTCTCATTTAAAGATGTGTAAAGAGTCAGAGAGTGAGTTATGAAAAAAAGAACTACTCCTTTCAGTGAATTACTCAGATTTCTGTAACTCACTTACTCTTCCCTACTCTGCAGGAACTTTTGGTCTCATTCTGGCAGTACAACAAATGTGATCAAAGGAAAATCTGGAAGAAATATACCAGAAATTCAAACGCAAATTGATATGTATAAAATACAATAAACAATAAATAGACCTACACACATAGGTAATACATATATTATTACATTATGTAGATTGTAGACAGGTATAGGTAACCAATAAGCATCAATATTAGTGGAGATGACGAAATTCCCTCTCATTTAAAGATGTGTAAAGAGTCAGAGAGTGAGTTATGAAAAAAAAGAACTACTCCTTTCAGTGAACTTCTCAGTTTTCTGTAACTCACTTACTCTTCCCTAGACTGCGGGAACTTTTGGTCTCATTCTGGCAGTACAATAAATGTGATCAAAGGAAAATCTGGAAGAAATATACCAGAAATTCAAACGCAATTGATAGGTATAGATATAAAATACAATAAATAGACCTACACACACAGGTAATATTATTACATTATGTAGATTGTAGATAGGTATAGGTACCA
>NW_007392489.1:0-1188 GCF_000475195.1 Diaphorina citri | reverse complement strand
AACTAGCATTATTGAAAACTGATTTCAAGATGGTTTTTCGTCGACCAGTTTGTCAAATATTTTCAGCAATCAATATGTATTTTCACTTGCACTAATCACGTTTATACGTGATAAAATTGTGATCTCCTTATGGTAGGTATGTATGAAAATCCTTCACATATGTTTTCCACATGTGTTCGCGATGGCGTTTTTTAGTTCAAGGTTAGAATATTGAGGTTGTGGGGAAATGTTTTCGTCAGGCTTTCCAGCTGTTTTTGGTTTAGAATGACGATCCCCTGGTGAGAAAGGTCGAATATCTTCTCAACGATGCGATGTAGAGCTTAAAAAAACCAAGATCAAGAAAAAAGTAGACGAAAAATGTCAGATTGATTGATTTTATGTTGTTACTTTTGGAAACTCCAACTCAGAAAAGTTTGTTAAATGTATTTTAATTGTTTATTGAAAGTTAGGTAGGTATCTACTAATCAAATTGAGCACTTAGGGTTAAGTTATCAGGTTATCACTTTCAAATCATTCAATAAGGCCTTACGAAGATTTCACAAGACTTTCTCTGTAAAGCTTGGAAAGACTTGTTCCACCCTTACCGAAATCGCTTACTCTTTACCTTTACCAAATTTGAATCGTTTTTTTAAAGCAAATTTTCAAAAACAAACAATTTTTTCAAGTAACAACTGTTTTTCCGTTTTTAGACGCTTTAACGCCAAAAACAAAGGTTTTCGGGAACACTTTTTCCGATTATTTACACCACTTTGATTTTCCTCGTAATCCAACCATTTTGCTTCCTCTTTAGAATGGAAGAGAATTTGAGGATTAGCTGTCTTCCACAAGCTTAGCTAGATGCTACGGAGAAAATAATAAGAGAAAATGATTATTGAACCGAAAAACCTCAAAGCTTTGTTTCGTGTAACATACGCGGGGCGTCGCGTCGTTTCGAACTCTTGACGTTCGCGCACCTCCCAGCACCGCTTGTTGGTCGTGCTTATTGGAACTTAACCTGGTACACTGCTGATGCCGTGGGGCTTGGATTTTTGCGAGTCCAACCCGAATCCGTCACTCTGTGAAAAGTGATCCCATGGCTTCGGTTTGATTGTTCTTCTAGAATTTGTTTACCATTTTAGGTATCTACCTCTTTCCTCTAATATTACTTCTGCTTCACTGCATTGGCGGCGTGCCATCTACCTTTCTTTA
>NW_007392488.1:0-1188 GCF_000475195.1 Diaphorina citri | reverse complement strand
GTACATAGAAAGTAGAAATCTCTCTAAAAATTTGAATGGAATGCAATTCGGAATCCATTCAAGGAATTTCGAAGAAAAGGAATTCAATAATCCTTTTAAAAGACACAGTTTTCTCTGTTTTCACAGAATATCCTCTTTTTTTACAGATTTGCAGTGTTGCTCTCTCTGTCTGTTGAATATTGACAGATAAAACAGTTTGGTACTTCTCTTTCTTTCTAAAAGACAAAAAGAACCCATTTGCATAAAAAGAGAGGAGAGGAGGATGGAGAGGGAGAGCGAGAGAGGAGAAATCTGTGTTCAAAGAGAGAGAGAGAGAGAAGAACAGAGAGAGAGAAGAAAGAAAAAAAGAGAGAGAGAAGAAAAGGGGGAGAGAGAGAGAAGAGAGAGAAGAAAAGGGAGAGAGAGAGAGAGAACGAAAAGAAGGAATCTGAGTTCAGAGAAAGAGAAAGAAATTAGGGAGAGGAGGGAGGGAAAAAGAGAGAAGAAATCGGTGTGTCCAGAGAGAAATAGGAAGAGAGAGATGAAATGAGGAAGAGAAAAAGAGAGAGGGAGGGAGAGAGTAGACGACGGGAGAGAGATAAAATGAGGGAGAGAAAGGGAGAGAGGATGAAGAAAAAAGATTAAATATCAAAGCCTCAAAGGTCAAAATTTTAGAAACTGACCACTACTGTAGTGTTCGAATCACCTTCATCCTTCCTTCCTTTTTAGTTTCCTCATTTTTTACAGTTCACACCTTCTTCTCATGAGCTCTTCAAATTCTCTTTCTCTTTCGCTTCTAGAGGTAGTATTGGTTTTGCTTTTTACTTCCTGTTCCTCTCTTCTTCTTCTTCTTCTTCTTCTTCTTCTTCTTCTTCTTCTTCTTCTTCTTCTTCTTCTTCTTCTTTCTTCTTTTTCTTCTTCTTCTTCTTCCTCTTCCTCCTTTCCTTCTTCTCCTTGTCGTTTTTCTTATCATTCCCCTCTATTCCTTTTCTCCCAGACACCCATGCAGAACTGCAGAACGCTAAATTTGAGAGAAATGACATATTCAGGCCAATTTGATTGGTTGCAATGAATTAAATGTCATTTTGCTCCAAACATAATGACATAACTAGGACAATTATTGTACTCCTGTTTTTACTTTCCTTATCCTATAGGAAGGAAAGTAATGTAATCGGTTCAAATTTTCGATGGTCAGTTTTTAGTGCCAAA
>NW_007392487.1:0-1188 GCF_000475195.1 Diaphorina citri | reverse complement strand
ATAGAGAGAGAGAGAGAGAGAGAGAGAGAGAGAGAGAGAGAGAGAGAGAGAGAGAGAGAGAAGGAGCATAAAAAAATGTAAGAGGCAATTTATAATGATCTAACAAGACACAAGAATTAAATACATACCTATTTATTGACACGTTGAAAGTATTTAACAAATAACGAAAACCTGTAAAAAAAAAACACATTTCAGGAGTTTTTCTAATTAAAATTGTTACTTCTAGATAACCTTTATGTCATGTTTTGCTGCTATTATACTGACATTTGGCATTACAAATTTAACCACCCTGTATGAAACAACTAAGAAGTGTTGCACCCTGTATATTTTCCAATATATCATGTGTTATATGGATGTATTAATTCATACGTTCTATATTAAACCTTGTTAGGTGTTATATTGACACTATGGACACTTTGGATTAGATATCCACCCTATATAAAACTACTATGAATTGTATCACCCTGTATATTTTCCAATATATCATGTGTTATATGGATGTATTAATTCATATGTTCTATATTAAACCTTGTTAGGTGTTATATTGACACTTTGGATTAGATACTAATTCATATGTTCTATATTAAACCTTGTTAGGTGTTATATTGACACTTTGGATTAGATAGAACTTGTATTAGAACATGTAGAGGACATGAGAGGATTTTCCAATATATCATGTGTTATATGGATGTATTAATTCATACGTTCTATATTAAACCTTGTTAGGTGTTATATTGACACTTTGGATTGGATAGAACTTGTATTAGAACATGTAGAGGACATGAGAGGAGAGAAAAAAGACAATCATGTTTAACACGAAGCATTAGTATAATCACTTGTTAACCCGTTTGGATTAATCTTTGGTCGAGTGGTTTAATGGCCGGGACCATTTTCAGTGGTTTACAATGAGGCCCGTCGCACACGGGAAACATACAATTAGTATAATCACTTGTTAACCCGTTTGGATTAATCTTTGGTCGAGTGGTTTAATGGCCGGGACCATTTTCAGTGGTTTACAATGAGGTCCGTCGCACACGGGAAGCATACAATACCTACATAGTTGCACCACTAAAAGTGTAAAAGTCGCGCGACTACGCTTCTAATCTGGGACGAGCCTCTGATTTTAAAGTTATCGGTTGCTTTTGAATTTAAGCAGTCTGATTTTTTGTTTTTTTTTTTTTTTTTTTT
>NW_007392486.1:0-1188 GCF_000475195.1 Diaphorina citri | reverse complement strand
TACTTGAAGGTATTATGAAAACTACTGGAAGGTATTATGAAAACTACTTGAAGGTATTATGAAAACTACTTGAAGGTACTATGAAAACTACTTGAAAATATTATGAAAACTACTTGAAGTTATTATGAAAACTTCTTGAAGGTATTATGAAAACTACTGGAAGGTATTATGAAAACTTCTTGAAGGTATTATGAAAACTACTTGAAGGTATTACGAAAACTTCTTGAAGAAAAGTAAAGAGGAGTAACGACACAGGGAAGCGACGACTTCAAACCGCATAGAACTGAGAGCAAAAAGCTCTCGGCTCTCTTTTGCTTTCCGCACTCTGTTTTCAGCCTGAGACATCCATTGAGCATCTACTCAAGAGTATGTGTAATACCTTCAGTAGACCTATTATCCAGATTCCATCACTGGTCACCTATCTATTCATCAATATCCGAGATACCTGTAGTAATATCCTGTAGTAATTGAAATTATTTTTAATAACTGAAATATAATGAGAAGCTATAATACTCAGCTCCCATTATAAAACTTAGAGAAGGGTTATCCTCTGCTCTATAATTACAAAGTCTCTTAGGGCATTCGACTCTGGCTCGGGATTCTAGGGTACAGAAAGCACAATAGAATATCCAAGGGGGAGAGAACATAATACACCCCATACTCATAGGTATACACGGTGTACACAATAATACCATGTGTAATTAATAACAAATTACAAGGGAATATTTTACAATACCTGACACGAGGTACAGATTTACAGGGTGGCCTGCCGGATTGGTCTATAGTGCAAAATTATGATTGCACGTGTACAGGCTGATTACAGCCTCAAGAATGGTGGGTAGTAGGTAACAGTAACATAACTGTTGAGGTTGTGGGTTTTTAACTCTCTTGTCTTCTCAACAGCGTGTGAATATAGTATTTTACAATACCTGACACGAGGTACAGATTTACAGGGTGGCCTGTCGGATTGGTCTATAGTGCAAAATTATGATTGCACGTGTACAGGCTGATTACAGCCTCGAGAATGGTGGGTAGTAAAAGTTAACTGTTGAGGTTGTGGGTTTTTAACTCTCTTGTCTTCTCAACATCGTGTGAATATATAGAATAGAAATAGAATATACCCTGCTTATAGAATAGCATAGAATATACCCTGCTAATACTGCCAGAATGAGGTTGCAGAAAAGTCCC
>NW_007392485.1:0-1188 GCF_000475195.1 Diaphorina citri | reverse complement strand
CATTGCAGCAAACGTTTGTGGGTATCCGAGAGGTTGGCGGTTTTCTGGCGAATGTCTTTGATGTGCGTTGCACTAGTTCGGACGTGTTTGCAAAGCATCGTGCAATGCAATGCAAATGATGTACCTACTATAGGCTATTACTAGTTGAGTATCGGTACAAAAATTCTCGGATACATGAAAAACGTTCGCATTCGTCAGATTTGATTTTACGTGCAATGCAAATGCTTTGCACGTTGCATTGCACAAGTCTGGGCCCACCAATTGAAAAGTTAGCAAGCACACTATTGTCCAGATGGTCACCCATCCGGATACTAACCACGCGCAACGTTGCTTAACTTCAGTGATCCCTTACGAACTGGTTCATTCAATCGCCGCAAACAGTTTTGGAGGTTGGAGAAATAGAATAGAATAGATTTGTTTATACTGCCAGAATGAGACTGAAAAATCTCCTTACTCTCGCAGTCTAAACAAGGTATTATATATTTCATAGGTGTAGTTTAAACATATGTAAAAAAAACCTTGTCTAAATATTAAAAAAAGAAAATACAAAAATATGTGATAAAGGATTAGGATTAGGAGGAATCCCGGACCTCGGCTCAGAAGACTGGCACCATCACCGTGGCAGTCTCCTATCTAACGTAATGCCTCGTTCTGTATCACCACGTCTGTTAGCCTCCTCTCTCAATGGTCTAGCTGAAGCAGACCCACTACTTATGGATTCTTCAGATAGCATATCCAGTACAAGCTTTATATCCGCTGTTTCGTCCCAGGTAAGTCCGTAAGCATACCCACTACAAGCTTTATATCCGTTGTTTCGTCCCAGGTAAGTCCGTAAGCATATCCAGTACAAGCTTTATATCCGCTGTTTCGTCCCAGGTAAGTCCGTAAGCATATCCAGTACAAGCTTTATATCCGCTGTTTCGTCCCAGGTAAGTGCGTAAGCATATCCAGTACAAGCTTTATATCCGCTGTTTCGTCCCAGGTAAGTCCGTAAGCATATCCAGTACAAGCTTTATATCCGCTGTTTCGTCCCAGGTAAGTCCGTAAGCATATCCAGTACAAGCTTTATATCCGCTGTTTCGTCCCAGGTAAGACCATCAGCATATCCATTACAAGCTTTATATCCGCTGTTTCGTCCCAGGTAAGTCCGTAAGCATATCCAGTACAAGCTTTATATCCGTTGTTTCG
>NW_007392484.1:0-1188 GCF_000475195.1 Diaphorina citri | reverse complement strand
TGAAATTCTACTTTGAGGAGAAGAGTTATGAAGTCTTTTAATTTGATTTAAATTTGCTATTTTGCTGGTATTATGTTCCGGAGTTACTGATTTGAAATGACTATTATAGTTGTATTGAGACTCGATACTGTGATAACCATGATCATATTGTCTTTGAGTGTCGCTGAAATTAGGATCTTGTTTGTGAGTATTAAGCCTTGTCTTTTGTTGACTTGGGTCATCAATTCGTTGAGAACTTTGTAAGAATGGATCATTGGTTCCTAATCTAAATTGAATTTGGTCTAATCTATTGCTCGAGTTATAATTTCGATTACTCATAGATGAGTCTTGGGAATATTCAATCTTCTCCGTCCGATGTGAGTTGTTCCTTGAAACATTATTGAACTGTTTTGATAAGTTTTCAGTCCTGTGGTGAATGTTATTTGTAACGAATGAACTTTCAAATTGATTTTGTTGGTTATGGTAATGTGTTTGATTATGTAAGTAGTAGGGGGGTAAAGAAGATGGTCCATTGTCTTTGATCAGAGGTGATGGAACATAAAAGCTACTTGAATTCTTATCAGCTGATGTTTCTACGACTGAGACTACCCTCCGCTTCCTTAGTCCTGAATGAATTTTTCCCAATTTGGATCTCAACATTTGTTGGACATCAGGAAGTAGGGCAGTTGTCTTATCAGCATTGATATCAGTGTCATCTTTACTGCGTCCTCTGTAGTTTCTGTTTGGACTCCTAGAATTCCTGTTTAGCTTTGGTACAACTCTAGGAATTGATTCTTGTTCTAGTAGCAACTGTTTGTTTTGCATGTTGGATGAAGTGGATGATTCACCACTACTGCTACCACTGGATGATGTGAAGGATGAACATCTTCTTCGTAGTCTGCGCCATCTTTGTGAGAGACTTTTGTTCCAAACGGTCAGATCTATAACAGAAGAAATGAAAATAAATTAGTCAAACTATCATTTAGGACATTTAGGTAAACCATATTATGTTCATAACCAATGAAAATTAACTTTGCAATTGATATGGCACCTACATCACTTAAAAACTCATCTCTTAACTTTTTTGGAAATATTGAATTTTCATCGTTGAAAATTGTACTAGGTTAATAAAAACACAATACACAATCATATACGTTTCAAGTTCAACGCATAACTTCTGCCATTTCCAACCATAAAGTTATACATTCC
>NW_007392483.1:0-1189 GCF_000475195.1 Diaphorina citri | reverse complement strand
TTTGCCTTACCTTATTTTAGGGCTGAACTAATCGCTATTTTGTCGTCTGTTGCAGGAATCGAACACATCCGAGTATCAAAAGGCAATCTACTCCTCCAACAAGTTGACATCCTCAAAACTGCTCTGGCTCGTTTCTCTCAAACTTGTGATTGGTTGGCTGAAGCTATCGAGATGGGAACTAGTGTGGAGCTACTCAATATCAAGGAGAAAGCACATTCCGAACTAAGACATCTAAGTTCCCTACGGGATAGTCAAATCCCCCATGAAGATGACATTATTGTGTTTACCCCACCAGAACCTAACCTGATGCTAGCAGTCTCCACCATGGGAGATATTACTAGCTCTCCCTATGGGTCAAACATGACAGCCGCTGTGGGAGAAGGTATTGCCAGAGCAGTTAGAGGACAATGCAATATGAAAGAAGAGACATTCAAAATGCCAGGGACCTCACCTGATCAGCTATGTGCAATACTCAACAATGTTAGCTTTAATAAACCCAGTACTCTACCACCTCCTCCGCCCAAGTTGAATATTCAACCTGTGCCTATGCCGCCTCATTCCGTAAGACCTTACAACAATAGAGTGAATACTGTACGCAATCATATTCCACCTCAGAATGTACCCTCAGGAGAATTACTACATGTGTTTGGTATGGAAGGATCAGAGGAAGGTCAAGTCTGTAGACCCTGGGGTGTATGCATTGATCAGGAAGGTAACATACTCATTGCTGATAGAAGTAACAATCGTGTCCAGATTTTCACCAAGCGAGGAGAGTTCCTACGTAGCTTTGGCTCTCATGGAAGTGAAAATGGCCAGTTTGATAGACCAGCAGGTATTGCTGTGGATCGCACGAATCGAATTATCGTTGCTGACAAAGACAACCATCGTATTCAAATTTTCACCTATGACGGCAGATTTATGTTGAAGTTTGGTAGCAAAGGCATGAAGATTGGACAGTTTAATTATCCCTGGGACATTGATGTGAACTCAGACTGTCAGATTGTAGTGTCGGATACTCGTAACCATCGAATTCAACTGTTCACAAGTGAAGGTAAGGGGGTATACGCATCTTCTTGTATACGAGCGGGGTTACCCGTCCTTTGTATGGGAAGATAGGAGGAATCGATAAAATCATTATAATCACGGTACATTCCGACCTTACTACTTAGACCCAATATTTCTCATGATA
>NW_007392482.1:0-1189 GCF_000475195.1 Diaphorina citri | reverse complement strand
CAGTACTTGTGCAGAAGTCACGTCCGTGGAATATTGCTACCAAAGGAACTGGCACAAACGAGCAGTGACCAGTGTTATATAGGGTTAGGTTAAACGCAAGGAGTTTTCACAATTAGAGCAGTGATTAGTGTTATTATAGGGTTAGGTGAAATACAAAAAGGAGCTTTTCTTTTCCACGGACGTGACTTCTGCATAATTTCCGAATTTTCAAACGTTAGGTGCTTTACCATGAGGAAATTTGAAAAAAATCACGTTTTTACCAATAATATCTAAAGACTCAACTAACCACATGGAATCTCCCCATCTGCACCGTGTTGTTGGATGTTGCAATTCCTCTCTTTCAACCATTACCCTTTGCAACAACAATTATCAATTCGCTGCAATCCCATATCCATTAATATTTTCTTAATAAAGCCATAACACGAGAAAATTCAATAATGTTAACCATGAGTGCGCCAATGCACTTTTTGGGTACTTTTACATCGGAATAGGACTCTACCTCGAAAAAAATTGTCATTTGGTTGTGCCCCATTCTCTGCAGTACAGTTCCGTGGCACAAGCTCTGCTTATACGGATGGGTATACCATTCATAAGAAAAATGTATGTTCTGAGTTTTTTGTCAATCAAATATAAATGGAAACTTGTTAAAAAAAAAATCATGTTGGCTAGTGGATACCATAATTTTCGCACTACCTTCCGTTTCTCAACAACCGTAACCGACTAACAGATAAATAATTAAACGGACCAATTTGCCAAACGCAAATCTCATGACAGAATACTATGAATCCTCTTGTAGAGAGGCCTTGTTTTTTCCACTCTCAAGTCAGGTGGGTCTGGCTTTATGCCATGGGAATTTTCCATAAACCACCTTTCCAATCTTTTTCCATCGATTTTATCATGTTCAATATCCAGAAGAATTTTCAAAGCAAGATCAGCAACAATAAATAATTATCTACATGTTTTCAAAGTAACGATTGTTACGTAACTATCACCGTTAAAGGTACATTCATTTATTACTGTTCACACTAAAGCTCAGGGAGTTCCCGCTTGGAAGACTAAGTCGATGAGCGACGAGTCTAACTCCTGGCGAATGTAGCACCCCATGATGTAAACCACGTCTTCATTTGTCCCGCCAACCCTACACGATTGACTCCTTTGGATCTCTGGACCCACCCAAAGGAGGTAGCAT
>NW_007392481.1:0-1189 GCF_000475195.1 Diaphorina citri | reverse complement strand
TCTACTACAAACGACTTATGACTTATCTACTACTCTACTACAAACGACTTATGACTTATCTACTACTCTACTACAAACTACTTATAGGTAGGTAAAAATACGTACAATTCCATGCCTTGGCTGGGATTACACACAAGTCCTCCTGTTTACCAGAGAACCTGGTTCGAACAAAGTGTTCCAGAAAGCAGCAGACGGGTCAAAAGAGTCATGACGATCTCCCACATCCGAAGCGAATAGGCACCCAAAGAAGAAGAGTCTGTAGGCATTTACCGAGGGAAAAAACTAGGTATTTCTAAGGTATTGTTGGATGCAAAATACAAAATACCTAAATATTTATAAACAAGAGTTCCTGAACAGTACTCACTGTAGGTACTTAATAGACAGTAAAAAGGAACTAAATAAGGTCTGTGATGAACTGATGAGATTATGGAAACAATAAACGTTAAACTTTATGAAACACTTTTCAAACCCCCAACATCATATTTGCCCCTGTGGTCGATCATAACTGGTAAGGAGGTATTTCTAAGGTATTGTTGGATGCAAAATACAAAATACCTAAATATTTATAAACAAGAGTTCCTGAACAGTACTCACTGTAGGTAATTAATAGAAAGTAAAAAGGAACTAAATAAGGTCTGTGATGAACTGATGAGATTATATGGAAACAATAAACGTTAAACTTTATGAAACACTTTTCAAACCCCCAACATCATATTTGCCCCTGTGTGTCGATCATAACTGGTAAGGTACTCGAGACATTAGTATGCCAGCCAAGTGATCGACTCCCAAATCACGACGCTTTTATTGATTAATGATATCAGTTTCCATTATCTACAGCTACACGAACGTTACAGGCTGGTTCAACAAGTTATGGTTGGGGACAACCTGTTTTTTGGGGCCTGCATGAAGAAAAATCTCGGGATTTATGTCTCTGTATGCGCGTTTAAAATCAACAAATTTAATGCCCTCTTTCCTGAAAGCTTACAAACAATGCTCACTAAAGGAGCTTTTGAAAAGTTTGAGTAGGAACTAACTATATCATCATAATTTCTTTTGGAACCGATGGAAGGAGTGTGTTTAATATTTTATTAAATCATTCTACATTCTAGAAATAGGTAGGTAGGGTAAAACCCCCAATCGCCGACACCTGTTGTAATCGTGGACACCCTACTCGTATTTCTTTAATAAT
>NW_007392480.1:0-1189 GCF_000475195.1 Diaphorina citri | reverse complement strand
ATGTAGCATCAATAGATTAGCCTGGTCATCCAGAGAGGAAACGCCGCATGTATCCTAGGGTCTCTACCGGAGGGGAGAAATTTTAGTGAAATTTGTTATATTTAAATAAATATTTTTATTATCAATTTGATTAAATGTAGCATCTGTTCCGTTGCCATGAAATTGGAAAGTAGCGTGCCTTGTAACTCCAAGGCCGCGAGTTCAATTTACGAATAAAATTTATTCTAAACAGATAACGTTTGTTCCTGGAACTCCTGGCTTTCTTCCATTCTGTTCTCATTCCCTCTTCTATTTCGGAACGATAACATCTCCGTTTTTACAGTTCTTTCTATCAAACCTGGAAGAAAAATCATTGGGCCCCGTGGACTTTTTTTTTTTGTTATTGGGTCCCGTAATTTCCCGTAAAATCAATCTTCTAAAATATTACCAATAAACTCCAGGCAATTGAATATAGTTAACATTCACTCCAAGCATTCGGTTTCACTTACTTGTTTCTGGCGGACCAGCAAGTCTGTCACGGCTTTGGCCAAATCTTCAACGCGTTTCCCCAACATTCCCGCGGTGTGTCGCACCAGACCCCATAGTTTCTGTTGGCAAGCTTTCTCGTAGAGGATTTTCAGCAGATCTTTGACAGTCACGGCTTGGCCTTCTTCCATCATACCTGGGAAATGAGCGTTTCATATAATAATACTACCCGTAATTCTGACCATTAAAATGTAAAACCTTTCTCGTAGAGGATTTTCAGCAGATCTTTGACAGTCACGGCTTGGCCTTCTTCCATCATACCTGGGAAATGAGCGTTTCATATAATGATACTACCCGTAATTCTGACCATTAAAATGTAAAATATGAAGGGAATTTTTAGTCTTCATCCATCCTAATAATTTGTATAATCATGGATAGATATTTTTCGCTGAAAAAATGGAATCGAGGTTTCCCTCTGAGGGAAGAGCTCCAAGAATGCTTGCGGCATTCCCCCACTGTATAGCTAAAGTAATCTTTTGCTTTAAATACATTATCGCTCTTCCATCGCCGGTTTTTTTTTATCATTTATTTCCAATTTCATTCAGCCATGCCTTCCCCTCTGCACACCACACACCCACTAGAAATAAATATACTCACCAGTATCATAGTTCAGCCCTTGTGTGTCTACCAAGTACTGCAAAATGTCCCCTTGCTCCTCCAAGCA
>NW_007392479.1:0-1189 GCF_000475195.1 Diaphorina citri | reverse complement strand
ATGCCTATAGGTTCTGCTTGCTAACCTAAGAGTATTAATCACCAGATTATGGCATACAAGCAGAGAAAATCTGAAGGACTGGAAGAAAATCTTTCTCGGAATCTCGGTACAACGAAAAATTAAATAAACACATTCTCAGATAAGGACAACAAGAACCTATGACGATAAGCGACATAAACATACAGCATGCAAGATGCAACACTCTAGAGCTCAAGACCTCAACACACGAGAATAAATTCAATATCAAATTCATCAACACCGAAGAGGAAAATAAACTGATTTTTTTTACACTTCCAGTTTTAATTTTCCTGTAATACGAGATACACTCAGCGGGATGGAAATCCCACCTGTACATAATGTATATTATGTACCACCTGTATATACCTAATGTACATAGAAACATATGTATGTATAGAACATACATCTGTACATAGAACAACGCCCTACTGTATTCAAACCATTACATTAATTTATGGTTATTGTTGCATTAATATTTATTGGGCTTAAATAATGTTGGCAAGATCCAACTCTCATCCCGAGATGTGGGAGCTACGTCCAAATCTTTGCCGGTACAACACTAACACATTCTCTGATAAAAACAAAAAGAACCTATTGAACCTCCAAATAATGACGATATGCGACTAGCGTTTCAGCATGCAACAGGCAGAATAAATCAAATTCGACAATACTGGACAGGCAAATAAACTGAACGAAATTTTTCTCTGTAGGTATAACACACATTCTAGGATAACAACAACCTAGCTCCAAATGACGATAAGCATTCAGCAAATTCAGTATGCAACAGCTCAACATGGCAGAATAAATCAAATTCATCAACACACCGGACTCAGGGGAAAATAAACTGAACCAAATCTCAGTACCTACAACACACATTCTATGATAATAACAGGCAGAATAAATCAAATTCGACAATACTGGACAGGCAAATAAACTGAACCAAATTTTTCTCTGTAGGTATAACACACATTCTAGCATAACAACAACCTAGCTCCAAATGACGATAAGCATTCAGCAAATTCAGTATGCAACAGCTCAACATGGCAGAATAAATGAAATTCATCAACACACCGGACTCAGAGGAAAATAATTAGTTATTGTCACCACGACTGACCGTGAATTCCTCAATGACATGCTTGATTATACTCCGACCCAATATAACCAACATACA
>NW_007392478.1:0-1189 GCF_000475195.1 Diaphorina citri | reverse complement strand
TTTCAGCTGAACACAATGAATGTGAACACACATCTTCCTCGAGAGCTGACGAATATTTCCAGGAATATTATACATACACATCTATCCCCAAAAAATTTCAGCTGAACACAATGAATGTGAACACACATCTTCCTCGAGAGCTGACGAATATTTCCAGGAATATTATACATACATACTCGTACAGATCTATGGATGGAATAAATTGAAAACTATTAGAATAATAGAAATGAAAACAAAACATACATAATTATACAAAATACAGGAAGAAAGGAGAGAGAGAGAGAGAGAGAAAAGGGAAGTAATGCATGGAAAATAATGTTGGAAGAGGAAGAGATAAAGTAAACAATAAAACATAATAAAATAGTATGATGTCGCCATCTTGAATCCCGTGAGGATTCTAGGAGTTAGCTGGAAAATTTATGGTTGATTCACCGCCATGATGCGATGGAATGGTCTGTCCCATACTTCTGTCTACTATCTACTGACAAAAATAGACTGGACCAGCTGGGAAAAAAATTCACCGCCATGATGCGATGGAATGGTCTGTCCCACACTTCTGTCTACTATCTACTGACAGAAATAGACTGGACCAGCTGGGAAAAAAAAATGGTTGATTCACCGCCATGATGCGATGGAATGGTCTGTCCCACACTTCTGTCTACTATCTACTGACAGAAATAGACTGGACCAGCTGAGAAAAAAAATATAGAGAAGAATACATGGTACAACAACCCTCACCGCCATGATGCGATGGAATGGTCTGTCCCACACTTCTGTCTACTATCTACTGACAGAAATAGACTGGACCAGCTGGGAAAAAAATTATAGAGAAGAATACATGGTACAACAACCCTTTCCCATTAAAGTACTGCAATACTTACCAAGGTTAAAAATATTAAAATAATGACAACAATATCCTCGAAGTGGTTGAGGCTGTTGATAATAGTGTATGAAGCCAGTCATTGACCTCTGGATGAAACCCAAGGAAGTTGCATCTTGGCCTGACCCTGAGACCCGAATCACCCGATCGATAGGATTTTGCCTATCGCTACAACAACAACAACAACAACATCCAAGCCCGTTTACTCTCTCGTTGGGACTATTCTTTTCCCCAACTTGCACAATGTTGCCAAAAGTGATTCCAAATTAGATGAAAAGACTGAAGAGACAAGTCACACAGCATTTAAAT
>NW_007392477.1:0-1189 GCF_000475195.1 Diaphorina citri | reverse complement strand
TGGAAAAATGCGTGTGTAAAAGAAGAAGAAGAAGGAGGAGGAAGAGGAGGAGAAGGAGGAGGAGAAGGAGGAGAAGGAGGAGGAGGAGAAGGAGGAGGAGGAAGAAGGAGAAGAGGAAGAAGGAGAAGAAGAAGAAAAAGAAAAAGAAGGAGATGAAGAAGAAGGAGAAGAAGAAGAAAAAGAGGAAGAAGAAGGTGGATAAGAAGAGGGAGGTGAGAGCATTTCCCCCCTCTCAAAGTTATTTAGGCGTGAGAATTGATGGTAGATTCGTAATCATGTCAAATGTGTGTTAATCAGGCGATAAAGGATACAGCCTCAGATCACGCAAACTACTAACTAGCAAAATAACTATTTAGGTAGGTACCAGCTTACATAGATATCTTCATGGAAAAATGCGTGTGTAAAAGAAGAAGAAGAAGGAGGAAGAGGAGGAGAAGAACGAGGAGAAGGAGGAGGAGAAGGAGGAGGAGGAGAAGGAGGACGAGGAGGAGAAGGAGAAGAAGAAGGAGGAGGAGAAACAGAAGAAGAAGGAGGAAGAGGAGGAGAAGAACGAGGAGAAGGAGGAGGAGAAGGAGGAGGAGAAAGAGGAGGAGGAGAAGGAGGACGAGGAGGAGAAGGAGAAGAAGAAGGAGGAGGAGAAACAGAAGGAGAAGGAGGATGAGGAGGAGAAGGAGGAGGAGAAGAAGAAAGAGGAGGAGAAGTTAGGGAGAGAAGGAGAGGAAGAAAGGGGAGAGAGGGAGGCACAGGTAGAGAATGAGGGATAGAGAGTAAGGAAGGAAGTTAGGACGAGAGAGAGAGGTATAGATTGAGAAAGAAAGAAAGAAAGGAAGGGAGAGGAGAGAGGAAGATATTAGGAAGATAACAACCGTCCCTCCGGGAATTTTTTAGCCCGTAGTTTATTCGATCGTGATTAGAGAAAATCAGTACCTATGTACCTGCCTAATTTGTTTAATATTCAGTTTATTATCATTCTTGATTTGATTTTTTGATTTTACTTTCATGTAATGATTTAAAATTAAGCCCATTCTCTCTTGATTCCCAGTATAATGTTTAAGTCACCCATCCATTTATTGGCCTTTTTCGGCGTAGCTTAACACAGGTGACGCTAAATCCGGTCTTAAATGATCGACTGAAGTGTTATCTAAAACTTTCTCACTTTGAGTTCATAGGTCGTCGCGACAAATTTCAA
>NW_007392476.1:0-1189 GCF_000475195.1 Diaphorina citri | reverse complement strand
GTAATATGAGATTTTCGAAAGTGAAACTGAAATGTAAATCTATTCAGGCTACCTATGTATTTTTCAAGGTAGAATTTTTTTGCTAAATCCCCTTTAGTAATGAGCTATTCATTTCCAACGAAAGTCACAACTTTGGGTCGGGGTAGTTTCTTTTAAATTAGAGACATCTCTTGGAAATTTCCTCGTATAAAACTTAGGTTCAGATGTTGTATAAACAATTGGATAAATAGTCGTATATAACTATATAGCCACGTTGTTGATTGTTGTTAACACATATTGTGTACTAGGGATCCCGGAGACTATCTTGCTAATAAAATGATAAGGATTAATCTTGAAACCTCAAGTAGCTTCTATGTAGTTGTAGATAGACGACGCAAGTGTCAGTAGTCAATATCTTTTTACAAGTCAGGGGCGATAGTCTGATATTCTTGGCAGCGCAGCGGTAAAAGAAGCGGACGGGTTTTTCCTCAATATTTTCGATAGAACAGATTTTTCCCCAAAAGGTTTGATAGAGGGAACTGCAATAGACAAGGATATAGGATAGGAGAAAGCCAGCCGTTCTGAGATCGAACTTTATCTAGATAAGGATAGGATAGTAGAAAGCCAGCCGTTCTGAGATCGAACTTTATCTAGATAAGGATAGGATAGGAGAAAGCCAGCCGTTCTGAGATCGAACTTTATCTAGATAAGGATAGGATAGGAGAAAGCCAGCCGTTCTGAGAACGAACTTTATCTGGTCAGGCTCAAGTTCGCCCCGGACGCAAATTGAATCCGCTACCTAGCGCTTGAAATGCTCCATCTTCCAAGCTAACTAACTGCTGAAGAAACCTTTGAAAATATTGCATCAAGTGGATGGTCCATTGGAACTGACCAATGGTTGTTGTGATGTTAAAATGTTGTGAAATAATAAGCGTGATGTTGCTTTCAGGAACAGCTACCAAACGAAATTCAGGTCCCTGACATTGTATGGGTAGGTAGGTATAGGTAAGTTAGGTAAACTCCTGATTTGTAAAAGGTATTTAGCTAGATGCAGATATATTGTTTTGACTATAAATATACATGTACGACTACCTACCTAGGCAATATAATATAGTTACGATTAGGTATACCATATACCTACATAATTATTTTTATCAAGTCGAGTTTTATTGTTTGTTTTGTCCACAATGAGGTTACTTAATAATATAGA
>NW_007392475.1:0-1189 GCF_000475195.1 Diaphorina citri | reverse complement strand
GTAGTCTCTTCCCTTGACTTCTGTCCCCCTGTAGTCTCTTCCCGTGACTTCTGTCCCCCTGTAGTCTCTTCCCTTCGACGGCTGTCCCCTGTAGTATTTTCCCGTGACTTCTGTCCCCCTGTAGTCTTGTATTACATATAGACAGGTTTATCCGGTATGGCAGAGGCAATATATCACGGTAAAACATAATGTTTAACTTGAGTTACGGTATGTGGAACCAATCGGAACCAGTGGAGTCGGGTGTCCGAACTTACAGGGGAGCAAAGGTCGCCAACAGCGTGAAAGATTCGTGGAAGATTAACCCCATCCTTTAGGGCTGTTTGCCTCCCTCCCCATCTGAGCCTTTTGGGCTTGTTGTGTATGGAGTTAATCCAGAATAGCGTAGAAAGTGTGTGAGTGTGAAGAAGATAACACCAATCGGAACCAGTGGAGTCGGGTGTCCGAACTTACAGGGGAGCAAAGTTCGCCAATAACGTGAAAGATTCGTGGAAGATTAACCCCATCCTTTAGGGCTGTTTGCCCCCCTCCCCACCTGAGCCTTTTGGGTTTTTTGTGTATGGAGTTAGTCCAGTGCCCTAAATCACCAAAGTATGGAAAAGTATTTACAATTCCATATTTCGATTTGATTCGTCCAAATTCAAAATTCTGCTTTTCCATTGGCTATTACACTTGTAAGATACTTTTCCATAGTTTGGTGATTTAGGGCACAGCCAACCTAGTTAGCTTATGTATTTTCTGTTAGACCAGCCAGCCTAGTTAGCTTATGTATTTTCTGTTAGACCAGCCAGCCTAGTTAGCTTGGAGGGTAGTGCGTCTAACTCGATTTTTGAGCCCTTGGCGAATTTCATCCTAAACAGATAGGGTTCGTTCTCGGAACAGCGGGCTTTATCCTATCCTGTTTTTTTTCTCTCTCTCTCTTAGACCTTAACAGTCACAGTGCCCTCTATCAAAGCTCTTAAAAAAAGCGTATTGCTCAAAAAGGACCCAATAGGGCTAGGCTCCCATCATACAAAACCTTTCAATTATCCCCCTGATTCTTCCATAGATATTTGAAAGACTGCACCTGGAGGTTCCCGACTTCAAGTCCAAAATCCACGTCCTCCCCTGTAATCTGGAACTTCGGGATCTCGGTCTAAGTCCAGAGAACAAACAGATGCTAATATCTCGAGTGAACATTGTGCTGCATGGA
>NW_007392474.1:0-1189 GCF_000475195.1 Diaphorina citri | reverse complement strand
TCCCCGGTACCTCTGATAATCTCCGTGTCTGAGACCATGCTGCTGCTGAGCATCCTTGATAATCTTCAGAACTGAAATCCTAGTGTTAAGGAAAACTCACACCATAGTATGATCAGGTTCAAAACATATACAGTAGGTAGGTAGGTAGTTGAAGAAGAAGAAAAAAAAACACTCATAGACCTGAACAGTCTATGGGTGTTATCTCTGAATCAGAATCTAAAGGGATATTGTACCTAAAACAAACTTTTGGGTGTTGTTCCCTCTAATTTTTAAATGTCTTAACTAGGTATCAAGTTGATTTTTTCTCCCAGACGACCATGAATATACAACAAGGTAAGACCGTTTTGTTATTGAAATGAAAACACAAGAGATTTTAGACCTCGAATTAAAGGTTTTAATTGACAAGAATTTGCCATGGTCGGTTGAACAGTTTAGTAAGACTGAAATCAAAGTGAAATATTGGGACTGGCTCTGATTAGAAATCAGGACCAGGCTACTGGCTCTTTCAAGCCGATGGTACACGACTCGAAGATTACCACAGTTATCACACGGATCTAGGTCACCCTAGTGCCAGACATGCAAGATATCTTTCCCTCGGTGAACATTCACCAAACAAGTTGATATGAATAAAGGATACTTTCTATCGTGTACACGACTTTGGGCTTGGCAGCTGGAGTTTCTTTAGGCTGTACTTTGACCGCATTGTCTTCATTTTCCGCTATATTGCCTTCTGTGACCATTATTTCAGCAACTTCTCCAGATTTTCACTATCCTTCCCTTCTCGAGTTGACTGATCACTACTGTTGAGAAGCTAGCAAAAAACCACGATCGCCATGTGTTTTGTTTACATTTTTTATCAACGTTGGGAAGCTAGCCATCTACCTGGATTTCTCTTTCTAATCAGTGGCGGACCTTGCGTATTTGAGAGACAGTTTTGATCATTGCAATCGTTGAAAAATCCATGAAATTTTCAAATAAAAGAGTTAAGGGACAATTTAAAGCCTTTAATAAGTTAAATTCCAGTTTCTTTGGATAAAAAATAACCTTGCTCTATTTTATTTTACTTTTTATTCAGAAAAATGATCACTTTGGAATTTGTTGATATCGTGTGAATGGTCCCTTGATAATTAGACCCCTTTATCACTCTGGCCTGTGATTGGTCGATCCCAAAATGGTCCACGAAAACATA
>NW_007392473.1:0-1189 GCF_000475195.1 Diaphorina citri | reverse complement strand
AGTTAATTGGGGTGTAAAATACACAACAAATTGTGTAGCTCGACAAACTTACGAAGGTAACAGTTGGCATCGTCCGCTCTATTGGCTAGGAAAGTAATATGAACTTTGTAAACACCAGGTAGGCACTGAGCATAAATATCTTATTTTCAGATATCCCAAACGTGCGGCTCTTGTGAAGGTCGGCAGTTTTTGCGAAAAATCTCGACAACTTTTTTTTCGGCTATTCATTTAGTTTTTGACCTCACAACCAGGTTCTTTCGTCTTTGTTATTGCCGATGTGGTTTCTATCCCTTCCTATTTATTTATTTTTTTAATAAAATTGATGGAACTACTTATGTACCTATGTTTGATTTTTCTTGTTGTTTCAACTTAATTTTTCGAAAATTTTGTATCGTTCTACTTCTTTCACCTTAGTGCTTAGTCCATCGTAATTTAGGACTTCTTTTTCTACTTTCCTGACATTTCTTTCTCCATACTATCATATTTCCTCTTCATTTCTCGCCGTTCTTCTTACTTTCGGTAAGTTTGACCTGTCTTCATTATCACCTCCAACATCAACACCCAACTCAGCCCTTTCCTGTCAGTATTCTTTTTCCTATCGTGAAAGAAAATGTGCCCCCTGTCTTCATTATCACCTCCAACATCAACACCCAACTCAGCCCTTTCCTGTCAGTATTCTTTTTCCTATCGTGAAAGCAAATGTGCCCCAAAATCGAAGCCGCCCTCAACATTCGACTGAATATAAATGTGTTTGCCTTCGGGGCTACAGAACTTTTTATTTAGAAAAAAAGTTTATAGAAAAAACCAGTTTTTTATGTACCTAGGTATTGAAAAATAAACTACTACTAATAATAATATAATAAACTCGAATACCCTACCTTATTTCAACTTTCTGAGAAGTGGTTTTTTATGACCAATGGCCGGGGACAGTTGGGATTTGGAGAAAAAAATGTCAACGTAGCTCTACGTTGGGTCCATTAGGTTTTTTTTCTCTCTTCAATTTGCAGTTTGACAAAAAATTCGTGTGTGTATTTTCTCTATTTCTACACATAGGGAGACATTTCGAAATTTCTACAAACATTTTTATACATGGGTACCTTTAATTACATATATTATTTATGCATAGATATTTAATTTTATCTTGATATGCCCGAGTAGTGGCGGAAACACACCATTATGTGACTTGATA
>NW_007392472.1:0-1189 GCF_000475195.1 Diaphorina citri | reverse complement strand
AAAAAAAAAAAAAAATGAGTAACCTACGTAGCTGAGTGCGATCTACCTAGACTTGCACACCGGAGATCCTGTGTTCTATTCTCGATACCGTTAGTGGTTTCTCCACTGTCTGCTAGGAAGTAGGATTTCGGGTTGTATTTGGCTTTGTCCACTATTAGTGACATTAGGTACCACATGGAAAGCGACTTTAGATTCATGATAGGTAGGTACTTTAAATATCATTGTGATAGTTACATTATACTCGTACAAGAGGGGCTCTAAACTTCACAAAGATACCAGAAGTAATTCCTGATTAAGTTTAGATATAAATTATTTTGTGTCCATCTAGATTCTAGAAGGAGCCATAAATCCTCCGAAATCTTTAAACTGTAGTGTCTGGAGACTGTCAGATTTGATCAGAAGTTCCTAATAGGCTTTGACATTTATACGTTTAATATTCTTCTCGTAATAAAACCTCATTGCGTGTTTGAATGCCTCGCAAAAATTTTCACATGCTAAACTTTTTGCTCACGTCCATTAAGAGCTTGTAAAAAAGGAGGGTAACAATACGTTCTACGTACAAATATTTGAGAATTAAAGTTACTCGCGCGTACTAAAAGTTTATGGGTGTGAGAACGTCGCATTTCACAGGGTCAGAGGACTTGTTGCGTGTGTTGTGTGGTATGCTCAATCAAAGAGTATTGTTATTTGTTAAAGTTGGGCTGATGTAACGAAGAAGAGAACCGACGGCGTTGATGACCTTCCAGACGTTGTTTCTCTGTTCTGAACTAATACCGAACCTTGGAGCTTAAGTGATGCAAATAGATGATTACCTATTATGATTTGAGAGGGCAGTTTGCTCTGTAGCTCTTTGCCCTTTTCCGTCGTTTCCTGCTTGGAGCAGAAACTGAACGTACAAAATTTATTTCAACGTGAGTTATATAGACCTAAAGATAATAAAAGCATTATCGAAAATGCCTACTGATATAATGAAGTGTTTATTTCGTCTTTTTTTTCGACTTTGATTTCGGACTTGTTCTACTTCTGCAGTTCTGTTCATCAAAGGATGGCGAGAAAACACCGAAATTGGGACTCACCCTGAACTGCGTGAATATAAAAATCCCACCTGAGAGTCTATGGTTCATCCATTTGAATATGGCAGCAAGGATTCATCTAAAAAGTAGGCTACGTTGCCAAACGTGTCAAAGGT
>NW_007392471.1:0-1189 GCF_000475195.1 Diaphorina citri | reverse complement strand
AAAAAAAAAAAAAAAAAAAAAAAAAAAAAATGAGTTTGATGAAACTTGAACCCAGGACCTCTGGATCGTAAACCTAGTGTGACCAAGCTATGGAGTTTGTTATAGGTACCTATGAGTATAAGTAGAATAGAAATAGATTATACATTAATTTTCCTGCTCAAATAGGCAGGTAGTAAAATATTTTTCTACCAATAACAAAGAACAATAAAATTGTTATTGTTGTCTACAATCAAATATAAATTTTCTGCCTAACTTATTGACCTTCAAGAAATAGGGAATGTAAACGTAATAATATTTTTTATTGTTATTTAATACGTAATACCTAATAGGTAGGTATAGTACCTACATAGCTATGCTGTGATAATAAAGAAGCCATTGTTCATAGATTTTTTCCTTCCAATAAATAAATTTTTCATACCTAATATGTAGTAGATGTCTACACCACCTACTTGTTAATAATGATATAGGGCTTATTTATGCTGCTTGAAAAAACCAAAGAGGCCCTTTACTCTAGCAGTGGGCTACTACTTTTATTTTAGTTAAACTCTCAAACGAAGTTGAGGATAAAATTCCATGATCTTGGCTGAATTGAACCCACGAACTTCTTATTACCAGGCGAGCGTCTCGACCACTACACCACCAAGGTAGGTTGTACCTTTATGCTACCTATAATCTAAGACCCAGTATATAAATTTAAGGCTACTTATTTTTGAGGTAAAATAATAGTATAGGTAATCAACTATTCATTATCCCTAGGTAAGCTGCTGAGTGACACTTTGAGTGTTTTACAAAGTTGTGCCTTGTCCTCCAATGGTAATGGTAAGAAGTGTACTAATCCGTCTTATAATGAAACCTATGATGGGTTACGTTCGAGCTTTTTGGTACTTCCCCCTCAGCAGTTTCTGTAAAGTTTTTACAGTGTTCAAGAAAGAGACTTACAGCGAATTTTATTAAAGAAATGATATTTCGATTTACTTAATAAAATATACACAAAGAAACATTTTGGGTAGAATGGCAGATTATACCTAAATTAGTCAAATTTAGTGGCAAGATTTTGTGTAATATAACACCTTAAGTCAGGCATAAGAAAATTGGATTCGATTTTACCGTTTCACCTTTCATTCAACTATTCAGGAAAGATTTTTGAACGTCCCAATATCCAGTATCATCAATGTTTACAGTAGTAGGA
>NW_007392470.1:0-1189 GCF_000475195.1 Diaphorina citri | reverse complement strand
CGTCTTCGTCTTTCCTGGGGAGAAACAGGAGAGAAACACAGAATAAATACAAAGTGCACGAATTTAATAAAAGAAGTCATGCATTTCATCCGATTTTTTTTTCGAATGTCCTTGCAAGTAGGCAAAGTAGGTAATTTAAATGAGAGTGTTCCCACTTACGCACGAAACGATTATTTTTCTTTTTTTCCCGAAAGACAAGTGGGAACCGGCCTTAAATCCACACTGGCGCGCCTCGCCACCGCCATAGCTTTATTACGGGTATGATAAGGGCGTAAACCTAGGTAATGATCCGTCATCCCATCGTATTATGTTCTCGAAGCTCTGGTACCATAAAATCGTTCTTTTCATTGTAAATTTTCAATTTTAAAATTCGAAAACTAATAAAAAGTCGTACAAGTTTCGGAATATCGTTTAGTTTTTGTTCACCCGCTATCGTTAGTTTCACAAACGTTCTTTTTGAAGCCATTAGGTTATCTCTAGTTGTTTGTGCCTTTGGTAACGTGAGTAGGTGCAATCAGGTATACCTACTTGTAAGCAAAATTTCCTCAAGACAATATCAAGCAAAAGTTCTTTTTGGAAAAGGCAAGAAACGGACCGTTAATTTGTAATAGGTAACCTATAATATCTCTCAAAAGTTTTCTGATTTGTTGTACCGCCAATAGAAGATGTTGAGCCGTTAGGAACACATCACTTTATCAAGTCACAAAGACCCTGCGGCCTCAAAATCAGACAGACCATCACTCCTAATGAAAAGGTAGGACAATAATGTTGGTAAAATACCTATATACCTATGGTAACAGCTGACCTAACAGCATTTTACTGTCACCTATGTACTTGCACCTAGGTATCTTTAATATGTTCCTAGGTACTGTCTATTCTTTTAAACCACTGGCCTAGTTTTGGCTGTTTTGGACGATGACCCATACTGCTTATTTCGGGATGCACTCAGCCTCGTGAGGACAGTTCAAATGGTACCTACAGTTCAATCTCTTTTTACAGTTCAAAGGGGTTTCCACTTGTCCCTCCAATGCCAGAGGTTTATGCAGTTTAGAACCTCCTAGAAAAGTTGGGAAATCCCTTCAATAAATAATGAAATAAAAAAAAAGAAGAAGAAAATCAATTACCTACCTACGAACCTGACAAGGTTTGTCAAATTTTAAAGAACTTATGAGTCACAGGATTACACGAA
>NW_007392469.1:9280-10561 GCF_000475195.1 Diaphorina citri | reverse complement strand
TATCTCTTTATCCTCACAGAATCCATCCAGGAGGCAGAAGTGTCCAAGAGGCGTCGTGACTGGGCGTTCTCCGAGCGCGATAAAATCGTGCTCGAGCGAGAAAGTATCCGCACCCTATGCGACAAGTTAAGGAAAGAGCGAGATAGAGCTGTGTCCGATCTAGCTGAGGCATTGCGCGATAGTGACAATATCAAGAAGCAGAAGAATGAAACCAGCAAGGAACTGAAAGTGTTGAAGGAGAAGATGGAAGCCCAGGTGGAGAAGGAGTCGAGAATGTTGCAGCTACATTCCGTGTCGCACAACTACAGTCATGACTCTGCTATTGATACTGATCTACAGGTAAATTGATGGTTCTGGGTTCGAATCCTTGGCCAGGGCGAAAATTCTTGCACGAAACGTTTTCTTAATGTCTAAGAATTTGCCTTGAAGTAATGTTAAAGCGCTTCTGGAAGTCCAATCTTTTTACTTTCTATTACTACAGTATAGCGGAGCTATACTAGTAATGAAAGTATTGCAATCGGTCCAAATTTTCAAAATCGGGAAATGGTTGGAAATATCCGTTTTGGGATCCCCTGATGTCAAAAAAGTGATTTTTAGCCCATGGTCTGTACGTAACGTACGTACGTACGTAACGTACGTACGTACGTAACGTACGTACGTACGTAACGTACGTACGTACGTAACGTACGTACGTACGTAACGTACGTACGTACGTAACGTACGTACGTACGTAACGTACGTACGTACGTAACGTACGTACGTACGTAACGTACGTACGTACGTAACGTACGTACGTACGTAACGTACGTACGTACGTAACGTACGTACGTACGTAACGTACGTACGTACGTAACGTACGTACGTACGTAACGTACGTACGTACGTACGTACGTACGTACGTGCGTACATACATACGTACAGACCATGGGCTAAAAATCACTTTTTTGACATCAGGGGATCCCAAAACGGATATTTCCAACCATTTCCCGATTTTGAAAATTTGGACCGATTGCAATACTTTCATTACTAGTATAGCTCCGCTAAACTGTAGTAATAGAAAGTAAAAAATCTGGTGTGAACATCACACGACTTTCCTTATCCTATTGAATGATGCTTATTTGAGTGTTCTTTTACCCTAACTTTTACAATATCTCTAACCGTTTTGTCGCTATAGCTGAAAACCGCCAAAAAACGGTCGAAATCTGTCAAAAGCGGTCAAAATACCGCCAAGCGCAGCAAACATCTCAACCAAACGTTTTGTGTTGCATCCTTATCACATTT
>NW_007392469.1:0-4143 GCF_000475195.1 Diaphorina citri | reverse complement strand
TATGTGGAAAAATATTGAAGCTGGGGTTTGGGTGTTGGAGTTCTAAATCTTCAGGTGACGTGCATTGAATGATTGACTACAACTTATTTAACCAGGTCTAAGAAATCTCAAGTTATATCGATGTATACTAATACTAAGGAATTGTTATAGACCCATTAATGAGTTAGTAGTAAGTATACTTACTACTTGAAAAACTTAGTAGTACTAACTAACTACAAAGAGGACAATAACAAAAACTTCCGTTACAAACACCAAGTGTAATGGTAAATTAACTAGAGAACATTCATTTCATGTATATATCCAGTAATTCGATCTACTTATATGGGTTCTATGAATGGATAGGACTTCTGTTTAGATCCAATCCCAATAGTTCTATGTTTGATCATACTTGGATGATTAATGGATTTTTCATGTTTTTTATCCGTCAAGATTTACCATGGATATTACTTTATACATCATGAAAATGAAAATCCTTTTATAGTTTAACCAGTACTTTAATAAACACCATTTCGTCTCGGAATTGTTGAAAACCACCCTATAGTAATGAACAGTGTCGTATTGATTCATGAGAGGTATCGTCGGTTAAAGAGTATGTACATGGTTATAAAAAAAAATCGTAACCATTAAGCGTCGGTGACCAACGATGAACTTAATTTCATGTCATTGGGGAACAAGCAATTCTGACTAAGTTAGTACTTGTCACTCTCCATCATTAGATTTCTATATTATTAGGATGTAGCTACAAACGTACAGTACTATCTATCCTAGGCTACTTTAATGTTTGGCCTTGGGTAAAAATTGTTTTATATTTTGTAAACACCCTAATCAGTTCCCTGTACATGACCCATATTAATCCCCTGTGTCTATCATTTGTGGTCAAGTTGTAGGTGAGGTTTAATTGGACTTAATGATTAACATGACCATTAGGTAGCTCACTACGATATGATTGATGGGTAAGTAATACAAGCTGGTTACTGAAGTTCCTTGGAAGTCAAGGGGGTGACTCAACATGTAGGTGTAATTGTAGAGGAAGGGGTTCCTGATGCTTTCAGTCTCATCATGTAATACTTACTCATCCAGTGAGTTCTCCCTTACTTTACTAGCTTTGAGAAATTTACAGGTGCTGTTTAGAGTTGAAAATACACATAATACATTACAGGGGTGGTTTTTTTTTTGAGAATGAACTGAGTCTCGCAGTATGTCTTGTTACGAGTCTTTATCATGCTCTTTCGTTTGAATGTTTATCAATTCATTATTTGTTATGAGCATAATGTATTATATATTACTGGCTTAGGTAATTCTACTATTATTTCTCACTTTAAGTATTTATTATTTAATTGACAAATGAATGAAACTCTTTTGAAGAAAAAGTCTTAATCGAACTCCCAAAAATTACCTTACACTCTAACATACTACTATAAAACTATAAATTACAGTCGAACCTGTGTAATTGGGACCACCATAAGATGGGAAACTGAATTCTCTTCTCACTCTTCGTTTTAATTTCATATGGAATAATTTACTTGAAAATATGCTGGGTGGCGAACCGTCAAGAGTTCGAGAAACGACAGACAACCATTGGGCTATGGACATTCCAGAGTCGTGCCCCTTTTAAAATCATTTTCCCCCACTGCCCACTCGAAAACTTTTTAAAAAATGAAACCGGTTCGTCTCTTGGAAACTTGAAGTGGCGCCTGTACTGAAATCAGAGGGAAATCCAAGGTGTCGGGTTCCGATTTCCGTTATGGAAAATTCACCTAAAGGGCTGACAAACTCCCGGGACTATTCAACACAAACTTTCACTTGATTCAGTCAATTCATAGAAGAACCAATAACAAAGCCTGGAAGGAATCTCGAGCACCGTATGGAGAAGGTGCTTGAAAGTCTGCAACGCCATGATCTTAGGCTGGTAAAAACACCTACGTCGCCAATCAGAGGCCAGTTTGCAACACCCTGGTGGGAGCTGAACATTTGTTTCCGGGGACTGATAGGAACACCAATGTTCAGCTGAACAAAATCATTCCACATCTCCAGGAGATGAACAAGTTTCAGACCATACTGTTGACCAGGCCACGAGGGGAACTATTTGTGAAGAATATTCACGGCTTTTATTAAAGAGTTAAGTAGGAACGTGTTGGACAACATTAAGCAGAAAAATTCTGTAATGGAGTAGTTCTTATATGGTGGGTTTGTTGTTACTTGTCCTGTTATCCTATAGGAGGAAAACCGGTAAAGAAGTAATCGGGTCAAGATTTTCGATGTAGCTGTCAAGTTTTTCAAGTGTCAAAACACGTTTTGAGGTCCTTAGAGCGCTAAATCCTAAGTTTCAGGCCCATTCCGGTCCGTGTGTGGCGTGTCTGCCTGGTTAATTTTAAAAATATTATCTCGAGAAACGGTAAGAGCTAGAGAGTATTGAAATTTGGTATCATGTAGCTGTTCCCACAAAAAAATGTGATAAGGATGCAACACAAAACGTTTGGTTGAGATGTTTGCTGCGCTTGGCGGTATTTTGACCGCTTTTGACAGATTTCGACCGTTTTTTGGCGGTTTTCAGCTATAGCGACAAAACGGTTAGAGATATTGTAAAAGTTAGGGTAAAAGAACACTCAAATAAGCATCATTCAATAGGATAAGGAAAGTCGTGTGATGTTCACACCAGATTTTTTACTTTCTATTACTACAGTTTAGCGGAGCTATACTAGTAATGAAAGTATTGCAATCGGTCCAAATTTTCAAAATCGGGAAATGGTTGGAAATATCCGTTTTGGGATCCCCTGATGTCAAAAAAGTGATTTTTAGCCCATGGTCTGTACGTATGTATGTATGTGTGTATGTATGTATGTATGTATGTATGTGTGTACTACAGGTTTAAATGGGAAAAGGTGGTATACAAAATATCTCAAGAACGGTTTGTCCTAGAGCGATGAAATTTGGTATGCTATTCCGGTATGGTCCAAGGACGCGACTGTAACAATTTGGTAAAAATCGGACAGTCACTCATCCAGATATCAACCAAAGTCAATGTTGCTTCAAACTTCGGACTTAGAAAAATTTTCAAAAAAAAAAAAAAATCAATTTTTTTTTTTCATACTTTATATGATTCCTTATCCGGGGAGTATTTTAAGATAGGAAATTTTTGGTCGAAAATTGGCCGCCGTAGGCGGCTCAGGCTCGGGACTTAGAAGTAAAGATTATTTTGGACTTAGAAAAAAAAAAAAAAAAAAAAGTTCAATTTTTGGACACTTTTTAATGATCCCTCATTACATGGGGAGTATTTTAAGATAGGAATTTTTTGGTCGAAAATTGGCCGCCGTAGGCGGCTCAGGCTCGGGACTTTGGAAAATTTTCATTTTTTTTATATTTTTTTTTTTTTTCAAATACGTATTCCACAAATGTAATAGAAAGTCGTGTGATGTTCACACCAGATTTTTTAAATAATCATTAGGTAATGGAATGTGTATGAGTATGACTGTAGAAACCTGTCCCCTCCTCAATCGATCTTGAAATTGGCTCAGCCCGTTGATTTGTTTAAACTAAACTAAAAAAAGTCCAGTTAGATCTCGAATCATTTTGTGTAAGTTCTGCATACACTATGTGCATTGTGAAATAAGTTTACATAAATTGTCCGCTACCATTGAACCATCAATTACCTAGGTATTTATTTATTTCACAGGAATGGGATACGGAAGTGCTGGATATGAACCTAACCAATCTATCACCCAATGAGGCTCTCGGCTTGGAATTAGTAGGCGGTAGAGATGATCCCTTCTATCCTAATGACAGTAGCATCTATGTGTCTAACATAGTCAAGGGTAGTGTGACAGATGGCAAACTCAAGTAAGTAAGATGGAACTTGTCTGGAGAGTTTATTATCCAAGTAGGAAAACAGAATAACATGAAAAGGTATATCTATCACCAGAACTTAGTTCATCCGATTTTAATCGAAGGAATCAGGTTGAAGTTTAGAATCGATTGTACTAAAGACTATTTTTTTTTATTTTTTTAGTTTTAGTAATTTTAGTTGTTCAGCGAGAGCAGTTCACCATTCCGACTGGGTTTGGTCAAATTGTATAATATATGAAGAAATTTTACTGTATAATTTTTGACTCTTGGAGGGTGCCCTAAAGCAGAAGAATTTAACTT
>NW_007392468.1:0-1190 GCF_000475195.1 Diaphorina citri | reverse complement strand
CGCGTATTTTACCCAACAGAGTGCGGAACGGTCGAAACATTTCCGACATCTCGGACGGCTCCTGAGGAAGAATGAATGAACGAAGTGATTTTAAGTTTTAAAAACTCGATCTGTTTCAAGCTTATTATTTAACATATATTCTCTAAAGTCTAATTCAATGTTAGCACACTTTAATAGGTCAAAAAAACATGCAAAAACACCTATTAAAGTGAAGGAATAGATCAGTTGCGCTTACTTGGGTGATGTTTCAAAGTCATAGAGCAGGAAAAATGAGGACCACCGGATTTTTTCTTTTTCTTCTACGACTTCTAGATACCGAGATAAATCGATTTAAAAAATACCGGTAAATCGTAAACTTTGACGTCACAGCATACGCTCCCGTAGGCGATGACGTCATAATTCATGACTCCCGCTTCGTTTGATTGTGCGCAAGCGTTTCTGCGCATTTTGACGTGAAATCTGACGTCACAACTCTTCGAGCTTTTTCATTAGAACGGCAATTTAAAATTAAATTTTCGACCTTTTAAAGTTACTTCGCGGAACGGTCGAAACATTTCCGACATCTCGGACGGCTCCTGAGGAAGAATGAATGAACGAAGTGATTTTAAGTTTTAAAAACTCGATTCTTTCAAGCTTATTAATTAATAACATGTATTCTCTAATTCAATGTTAGCACACTTTAATAGGTCGAAAAAATATGCAGTGAAGGAATTGCGTTTTTTTTCCTCCTAGTTGACCTCAGATTTGGATTTTTCACAACTTTTTACGTAGGAATCGACCTTTTATTAATAATATTTTCCCAATTGCAACTCCTCCATTGCGTTTTTGTCCTCCTAGTTTTTAACTTCACGATTTTTTCTTTCCTTTGTCTCCCTCATTAATTGGTCATAATTCTGGAACGGTTAGTCCGATTTGTATTAAATTTGGCAAGCAGGATTAACACCTAAAGGTAATTAGCTTCTAAGATTTTGGAGCCGATAGATCTTTCGAAAGCTATGACCGGGGCCTTTTTTTAAGGTTAGTTCTAAATGTGAATGAATCACAAGTATAATACCTTGTCTAGAGAGAGAGGACCACTCGGGTATACTAGAAGTCCTGTTACTATAGCTAGGCGAGGTATTGTAAACATTAGAGATGGTTCATATGCTTCAATCATCTCCTGAGATAGCAACCCGACACGTAGAGCTCTG
>NW_007392467.1:0-1190 GCF_000475195.1 Diaphorina citri | reverse complement strand
TTGATAGGAGAGTGCGAGACATAGGAGGTATTATGTTGTGTGAGGTGATGGGAAAAATTGAAATTTCAAAACTTCAAACTGTTCAAATTGAAATCCCGAAGCAAAGTTTCAATTGGTACAAGTGTCACATCCACCAATACTGACATGGAGTTATCGGACTTGGTGAATTTGTCAGTCAAAACCCTCAAAGAACAAATGACAGTAAACGAATATTTTGTCCCACTTTCCCAATATTTGAGCAAACATAACTACATAATGTATGTAAAATTGCAGGAAATCTTTGGAAAAACCTTGCTTTCAAAACACCGGATAGAAGGTACGTACGGACGAAGCGTATCTCAAGAACAACATTTGAAACATTTCTACTAATTGCCCCCAAGCTCCGGTAGCGATGTGCGTCTTTCATAATTATGAAATCCATTTGGTTATTACTCCTCAAGTCAATACTCCGTTGCAGATCAGAATAATCAGGATCATAGTCAGGGTCTTCCTGACTCTTCAAATCATTCACCTGGTCCACCAAATCACTGATTTCCCTACATATGTTGTCTATGTTGGAGACTTTATATTGGAATTGAGCAAGGGAGTGCGAGTCAGTTTTGTTCTTAAGACACTTTTTTCCTAATTCTACTATGGTTTCTAAGATCTTGAGCAGTGTAGACTGCTTTGCAATTGAATTTTTTAATTGTCTTGGGGACATGATTTAAGAGATACAAGTAGAAATTAACTAGGTACATGAACAACAACGAACTTATTCAAATTAGAAAAACCATGCTACGACACAGACCACAAGCGTCCAATGTAGCAGTTGTTTCATCGCTACGAAATAAAAACGGCAATGAAACACTCATCTTTTAAAAACCAACCCTAGAAGGACGAATAGAAAATACAGGAAGAGAATGGGAGGAGGCGAACGAGGAGGAAGAGGAGCAAGAACAAGTCAGGAATGATGTGTGTTGAGGAGGAGTAGGAGGAAGAGGAGGAGTAGGAGGAGGAGGAAGAAGAAGAAGAATGGAGTCACAATTGAGTATGTTGAGGATGAGAAAGGAGGAGAAGGAAGAATAGAAAATAGAGGAAGAGAAGGAGGAGGAAGAGCAAAGGTAAGTCAGGAATGATGTGTGTTGAGGAGGAGTAGGAGGAGGAGGAGGAGGAGGAGGAGGAGGAGGAAGAGGAATGAAGTCACAATTGAG
>NW_007392466.1:0-1190 GCF_000475195.1 Diaphorina citri | reverse complement strand
GTGTTTTGGCACTAAAAACTGACCATCGAAAATTTGACCCGATTACATTACTTTCCTTCCTATAGGATAAGGAAAGTAGAAAGAAATCCTGAAAATGAAAATGGCAGAATCCAAAACGGGAATTATTAATCTCTTTTCTTTTCCTTCCGTTTCTTCTCCTTCGATTTTTTTTCCTTTGTCAAGGGAAAAAATAATAATAATTTATTCATCATTCTTTTTCTTAATTATATTTTTACTTTCCGTAGTGTAATCTTTGTCTTTCCTTCCTTTGTCAGCTATTTCTCGTCATACTTTCGGTTGTTTAAGGAACAAGACAGCTTATTCGACTATTTTTTTTCTTTTTTTTTTCGGAAATTAGATTTTTTCTCACACAGTCTGTAGGTGTGTCCACCGGCCGGCGACCGTCGATCGATGTCGACTGCCTGGATAACACTTCCTTCTTGTAGATCAGTGGTTCCCAACTGGTGGTCCAAGAAGCTGTCCAATATATAGGTATTTTTTTTTCCTAATACTCCTGTAAATTTTCGCATAAAAACAATTAAAATTTTCTTTTCTTATAAAGTTACATACCTATTTTAAAAATTATTTTCTCATAAAGTTACCTACGTATTAAAAAAAAAAATCTCTGCGTGAGAATTGAACCCATCCCAAGAGATTGAAAAGCGAGCACACTATCTTTACGCAACCGGAGCAGGGACAGTCTGAAAGTCTGATAATAAAATAAAATAAAACAACCCTTCTAACACTGTCTTGTTTTGTTGGTAAAATATTCAACTTTAGCATGCCATTCATTTTTTGGGGGGGGGCAGTACTGGTCCGCGAAGTAATCCTGATTTTCGGAAGTGGTCCGCCAGCCAAGGCTTATTGGGAACCCCTGATCTAAAGATTCTATATCTGCTATCCGCTTTTACGTATGTGTAAGTACCTACATTGTGTATTAGTGTACGTGCATCGTGCACATCATGATATCATGGGGTGATAAAACATTCCAATATTTTACAACAAAAAAGAAATTTTCAATTTAGAAACAAAAACAATAGCCAGATTTCAAAGTTTTGTTTCAAAAAGGCAAATATTTCATCAAAAACTTGTCCAACTGGTTTTTCTAAGTTTATCCCGCAGCTGAGTTAACGCTAAGACAAAGGGTCAGATTTTTTTGTTGCTGATAATAATGAAATTTTGAAACGAAA
>NW_007392465.1:0-1190 GCF_000475195.1 Diaphorina citri | reverse complement strand
TTCCTTGTATTTCCCTACTTTTCTAATAGATTCCGATATTTCTCGTTAATTTCATCTCTGTCTATTTATATTTCCTTCTCTCTTACTTTTCCTCCTCCTACTTTTATTTCTCTCTCAATATTCAATTAATTCTCCTCCTACTCTTTCTCTTCTACATTCCCTCTTCCATCTTCTTCTTCTTCTTTTCTTCAGGCCGTTTTTTTTTTTTTTTTTAAACTTAAATCAATAAAATCACCCCCTATCCCCCTGCCTCCCTATTCTTTTTTTCCTTGTACCTTGCATTTCCCTACTTTTCTAATAGATCCCGATATTTCTCGTTAATTTCATCTCTCATCTCTGTCTATTTATATTTCCTTCTCTCTTACGTTTCCTTCTCCTACTTTTATTTCTCTCTCAATATTCAATTAATTCTCCTCCTACTCTTTCTCTTCTACATTCCCTCTTACACCTTCTTCTTCTTCTTCTTCTTCTTCTCCTCTCTAGTGTACTCAAAACCACTTGAAAACACAAGAAAAAAAGAAGTTATTATTCAATAATGACTCATTTTTATGCAAATAGACTTTTCGTTTTACTTTTTTATTCATAGTTGGTTCTGTAAACAGGAAAATTTCATGAGAAAACATTTTATTTTTTGTATACCTTTTTCTTTTATTTTATCAACTCAAATATAATTGAACTTTTTCTTCTGATTAATTTGCATTTTTATTAATAAAAGTAATAATAATGTTATTCTCATAAATTAAGTTACGATCTCCCCTCTTCCTCGTTCCCCTCTCCCAGTTTGAGTGGCAAAAATGGAGAAAGAAGTTTGCGGGATGAACAGTAGGAATTGAAACTTTTGTTCTAAACTTTCCTCTGCCTTGCCAGAAGTTCGCTTGTATTTTATTTTATCAACTCAAATATAATTGAACTTTTTCTTCTGATTAATTTGCATTTTTATTAATAAAAGTAATAATAATGTTATTCTCGTAAATTAAGTTACGATCTCCCTCCCAGTTTGAGTGGCAAAAATGGAGAAAAAAGTTTGCGGGATGAACAGTAGGAATTGAAACTTTTGTTCTAAACTTTCCTCTGTCTTGCCAGAAGTTCGCTTGTAGGTACCTAATATTCGTTTTGTTCCATACAGGGTGGGCCCGAATTCACTTTTGAAAACTGAATTTCGATCGTGTGTTTTTTTTTTTTTTTTTTTT
>NW_007392464.1:0-1190 GCF_000475195.1 Diaphorina citri | reverse complement strand
AAACTAACAGCAGAGTTAACAGGAGATTGTTGTATTCAAGTGGAAACAATATTAGCAACATAAATACTCGAGTCAGACGTATTAAGCGGCTTAGAAGAGATAATAATGTACGGGAAAATCAGGAAATATAATGTGAGAGGTGGGGTAATAGACCCCCCTAAAATGGTCCACAGATTCCAGAAAACCTATCAGACCTAATGCCGGCCACTCACGTCCAGACCATCTGACAGACCGCGGAACGTGTGTGGCGAAAAAATCTCGAAACCTAGGTTTTTCAGACCATCTGACAGACCGCGGAACGTGTGTGGCGGAAAAATCTCGAAACCTAGGTTTCTCAGACCATACTCCCACCATTCACTTTCCTACCCTCCCACCCCCTTTCTGTCTGTATGTCACTAGAGGTTACTCCCCCTCCATGTACCTCTGTTTCCCTCCCTCCTACTACCTTTTCCTATCCTTTCTCCCATCACTTATCTTCTCTCCCACCATTCACTTTCCTACCCTCCGACCCCCCTTTCTGTCTGTATGTCACTAGAGGTTACTCCCCCTCCCTGTACCTCTGTTTCCCTCCCTCCTACTAAAAATCTCGAAACCTAGGTTTTTCAGACCATCTGACAGACCGCGGAACGTGTGTGGCGGAAAAATCTCGAAACCTAGGTTTTTCAGACCATCTGACAGACCGCGGAACGTGTGTGGCGGAAAAATCTCGAAACCTAGGTTTCTCAGACCATCTGACAGACCGCGCTCTATCAGACCATCTGACGGACCGCGCTCTATCAGACCATCTGACAGACCGCAGAACGTGTGTGGCGGAAAAATCTCGAAGCCTAGATTTCTCAGACCATCTGACAGACCGCGGTCTATCAGACCGTCTGAGCGTGAGGGGCGGGCACAAGCCACGGGATTGCAATCCATGATTCCGGGTTGGACTCCCGCATGAAATACGCAGAAAAATAGACTATCACAGAGTCAACAAGAAACCATCAACCTGGTTCGCGGGTTCGATTTCCGTCCGGAGTGGATTTATCCTAAACAGATAAGGTTCGTTCTCGGAACGGCTGGCTTTCTCCTACACTGTGTTTTGCCTTCCTTCTCTCATCGATTTTGACACGATAAGACCTTGGCAGGTCTTGAAAAAAAAAAAAAAAAAAAATCTTGAGACTGGCGACCTGGTCCGTTGGACAACTCTG
>NW_007392463.1:0-1190 GCF_000475195.1 Diaphorina citri | reverse complement strand
AAAAAAAAAAAAAATGTTTCAGGTTACCTACATGAAGTAACAAACCAGTAGGTACATTTATTGGATGCTTAACACTACATGCTGCAGTGAACTATGCTTCAAGGCAACATGTAGTAGGTATGCTCAAAGCTCCAAGACTATTATTATAAATTAGGTAATAATATATCAATCCAATTCAAAAACTTGAAAGCATGTTATTCCCTTACCGCGTCAATTGGGATGGTTTTGAAGCATGCTTCAGTTCAACATACTCCATGTTGCCTCAGTATAATCACGCCCTTATTCTTCTTGTCAATATCCAGGTTATTGCTATTTGCCCCTAACAATCTTTCAATGGAAATGTGAAATATTTTTGAACAAGCAATATTTTCTCACATTTTTCCAGCATTAGTTTACTCTTGGCATTTGTGTAGGTAGGTATTTTTGTTTTTCTCGTGTTCTTTTTTACTTTCCTTATCCTTTAATGGGGAAAGTAATGTGATTTCTCAGTATCTTAAGTTTACTCTTGGCATTTGTGTAGGTAGGTATTTTTGTTTTTCTCGTGTTCTTTTTTACTTTCCTTATCCTTTAATGGGGAAAGTAATGCGATTTCTCAGTATCTTAATTATAAAGAATTTGAGAAGTCACATTTTGATCGCAAGTACCATAAGCTTTGTACAAAACAAAGCAAGAAAAGTAACATAATAGGATTAATAGGTCGAAATTTTCTATTTTTTGAGAAGTGAAAGAGGAGAAGGAGAAGAAGAATAAGAAGTAAAAGAAGAAGAAGAAGAAGAAGAAGAAGAAGAAGAAGAAGAAGAAGAAAAGACGTGAGATTAGAGACTGTTTTATAACCTGCAACTTCAATGTTCTTTAATTTAAATTCAATTCTTATTGTTCTTTTATTATTCAAAGAGATCTATATATAGGGTGTTCCGTAAAGAGAACTATAGGGTGGTCCATAGGTACACTGAGAAAAAAACTGGGGTGCCGGCAGCCGAATCGCGAGACTGGGTCTCGGCCCTCTCGGCACTCTAATATTGAACTCTATATCGGGAATCTCGACACTATAATATAGCATTCCAACAGCCGAAATCAGGGGAAGTAACTCAAAATAATAGAGTTCTTCCACCGTAAACTTGTGGCACCCTGTCTCCATTTTTATTTATTTTTATTTTTATTTATTTTTTTTTTTTTTCTTCTTCTCAGTG
>NW_007392462.1:0-1190 GCF_000475195.1 Diaphorina citri | reverse complement strand
ATAATGTAATTGTGGTTCTCACTTGTTTTCCAGGTTGCCTCGCATATCAAATTGACACCAAGTGATTGGGCCTAAAATGAAGAAATGAGAGTTCAACAGATTTACTCCCACCACTTCTTCTCCCTCTGACAAAGGATTTTCAATGATGACAAACTCACTCGTAAGGCAATTCAGCAGGACAGACTGAAAAACGAAGAAATGTACATTTGAAAGTTGAAAAATGCCATCACTCAACGGATAATCCTTTTCCACCAGATGGTAAGTTCTCCTGCTACACGTAACTTGTTGTTCGTCGTGTTCAAGACGTGTCCTTATACTTGTGACCTTGTCCAACTGCATCCTTCTAACCTAACTTTTAAAATAGAACGAGAAAGATAGCCATTTTACGACACTCCTCTTTGAATCAATAAAACTTAGTTAACGCATACCTGACTGTTGTTGGTGTACGCTGCCGCGTAACGATTGTCTGGAGATAAACACAGCTGCTGCATGATACCTTCAAGTCCTGGGTTCACATCCCTTGTCATATCACTGGTAGATAGATCCCACGTGATGAATTTATTCGAGATGGACACAATGTATCGGAAGTCACTGGTCAGACAGAAGTCGAAAACAGCAAACTGATGTCCTTCGAGAGAATACTGGGCCGAGAAAGAAATAATATTGAAATGTAGAAAAGTAGAAATTAGAAACCAATATTAAGAAATTGAGATCAGCAATTTTCTACATTTGGGTGAGCTAAACAAATTCAAGAACACAGAGTATAGAATTTCGAATTCACGTTTAGTATTTTTTAGGGTAATGAGATCTCACCTTCAGAGGTCCTCCGGGAGTATGCAAGCAATGGTAGAGCGGTATCAACGCACAGTGGTCGGATCCAGAAGCGTCACATGCCACCAGAAGGTTCTTTATGTTCTTATTGGAACCAATTTCTGGTAATAATCGCCCAACCAACTGAGGAGCCAACATGTCTGGGTACAGACTCAAAATAGCACCACCTAGCCTGAGGGCATCTGCAACTAACATCAGTTCCCTGTGAGAGGAAAGTATTCGATATGGAATTAGATTACGAGTAGAGATGGTTTTCTTTTCCAAGAAAAGAAATTTTTGAACAGAACCCATATTTATATTTGCCAACATGGGTAGGTATGTTGGAAAATGTAGCTGTTGACTCAAAACTGACAATATAT
>NW_007392461.1:0-1190 GCF_000475195.1 Diaphorina citri | reverse complement strand
TCTCTCTCTCTCTCTCTCTCTCTCTCTCTCTCTCTCTCTCTCTCTCTCTCTCTCTCTCTCTCTCTCTCTCTTTCCCTAACTCTCACCCTCTCGCTCTCTTTCTGTCTCTTTCTATCTACGTAACTATCTCTTTCTCTCTCTATCTCATGATTATTCTACAAGCAACATCTGAAAAACTGTGAACATCATCTTCTTTCTTCGTCTAAGAACTAAACTTACGAACTGTCACTAAAAACTAGATATCAGATAGAGAAAGAGAGAGAGGATATACTCGTAGATAAATAGAAGTCTTGAGAGAGAGAAGGAAGAACAGAGGGGGAGAGAGAAAGAGAGAGGGAAGTAGGTACACAGAGAGAAGAGGAATGGAAGATCGAAGTGTGTGTGAGAGAGAGAGGGAAGGAGAGCGAGAAAATGAAGAATGAGAGGAAGACTAGATATGACAGAGAGAGAGAAAGAGAGAGAGAGAAAGAGGAAAAATATTTCTGCAAAACTCACTTTTTTACTTGTTATTTTTTTAATTAAAAATAGTTGTATGAAGAAAAGTTTGAAAAGATCTTGACAGAAGAATGGAACAGAATAAAGACAAAACAGACTAAGAATCAGGAGTGTCCAATCTGGTTTTGAATCCCCTCATGAATGTGACCGCACTCTTACAACCTACATGGGTTACACTCTTTTGAGTCGTCAATTTTCAGATTTTTATTTTCAATTTTCTGAAAAGGTGTTTTTTTTTAAATGAAAAAAAGGTCTGTTATTTTAAAAAAGAGTTTTACAATAATAGGTAACAAATGGAAGGTGACCAATCAGATTGCTTGTCACATTTGCGATCACAAGACGGCCGAAACAAATACATATTGGGTAAAAAAGAGAGAGAAAATATGTAGGTACATCATTAAGTACCGCACTTAAAAACTAGTAGAAAGAAAAATAGCTACATATGTAGGTGCTCATTGAACTTTTTCAACAAGCCAATAAGATGTTTATTAGCGTTATTTTATAATAATATCGGCCCCAAACTCCAAAATGATATTGGTGATCTTCTCATCTCATTTCGACTAAATGCAGTGGCATTGACCTGCGATGTTCAGGCCATCCATAGGTCGCTGGTTCAAATCCGGCCCGAAGGACCAAATTATATGTTGGTAGAGCTAGAGGAAACTGTTAGTCGGAGGTTCAAGGAAATCGCTTTC
>NW_007392460.1:0-1190 GCF_000475195.1 Diaphorina citri | reverse complement strand
GTCCACATAGATACCACTGCTGAAGCTGTTGTTGCTGTTGATGTAGTGGTTCTTGGAAGATTTCCGGATGAGAGCGGAGTAGGTGAGCTTGGCGTTCACACCCACACTGGCACTCAGGTCACCGGACAATCTCCTGTCATCCCGTCGGGAAACTATCCGCCTCAGAGTGTCCTAAAACATGCGTTAGATGAAGATGAGATTAGAATGACAGATGAATACCCAAGGAGAAAACCTAAACCTGGTGAATAAGCTTGTGTAAAGAAGAAATTCGAAGGAGTCAAGAAATTGATTGACTGTCTTATTGCCCACGTGTATTCCATTCTGTATTATAGTAAAAGGCAACAACGAAATAGCGTTTCAGGAGTTCCAGTTATCGAACCACAATAAATATTCAATCATGAAACTGCACACATCATACTTTATCTATGTATGGAAACTCCCCTTAACGGGTGCTACCTATCGACCTACTCCAAAGTAATTTTCATACAGGGAGGAAAAATGTCTGGTATTTTCAGGGCAGTGAAAATTGGTTCCCATTAACCCACTACCTGCTCGGATTTGTAGTTGACATCTCGTCACTTGTCACCTCAGGCAATATTGTCCAACTTCAGGTACATTGAGGTTTGTTTGCCTCTGACGTGACATTTCATTTATTTTTTCCTCACAAGGTGTTTTATTTTGATACGGTTAGGGGATAAAAATAAAATGTTTTCAACCCGGATACAAAGTCGGTCGAAAGTTTTGTTTCGCTCGGGAAAGTTCCAAGTGAAAGTCAAAGAGAGCATAACGAACCTGTATTTTTTTTCCTTTCCGAAATCCTCCCCCTTCGAAAACATTAAAAGTTCGAATCGAAAGCTTCTCATTGTTCTCACACAAGTTGAAAGTTTAAGTCGGTCGAAAGTTTTGTTTCGCTCGGGAAAGTTCCAAGTGAAAGTCAAAGAGAGCATAACGAACCTGTATTTTTTTCTTTTCCGAAATCCTCCTCCTCCGAAAACATTAAAAGTTCGAATCGAAAGCTTCTCATTGTTCTCACACAAGTTTTTTACTTTTTCTTCATAAGTTACTTTGCAAAGTTTCCAAAGTAGACGTCATATGAAACCCTCGGTGTTGTGTTGTGGTGATGTGCCAAGTTTTCTAATCGTATTAGATTGATCACTGAACAGTCAGGTGAGGCTATTGTGTGCGAGGAA
>NW_007392459.1:0-1190 GCF_000475195.1 Diaphorina citri | reverse complement strand
GTTTTGGTCCGTTCCAAGCTTCCTCTACAGGAGAGCAGGAATCGCTCTATCAGAAAATCGTCTGCGGAGAACAGAATACATAAATTTCATTGCAAATAATTATGTAAAACTCGAACTCCCGAAGGTCAAGCTAGTGGAGCTGTAGTGGTTCAGTATATTCAGTAAACTCTGAAACTCAATCAGGAAAAGAACATTTTGCGGTTTTGCAGGGCCCAAAGATCCAATTATGCCTCTCTCTAGCGAATACTTTGCGACTTATGTACTTACAGTTGCTGATTTATTCAGAGTATTTTTGTGGTGCGTCACCTGTTGTTGAAATGTTGACTAATTTAATCAGGCTTAAAATCGAAATTCTTTTGGTGAGGGAAGATGAACTAAATCTAATTCACGTGGCATCACGGTGGCTCTCGTAGGTACCTAATAAATCTAATAATACCAACAATCAACATGGATGTATGGTATCATGGTACCTACCTTACCTATCTATCTTTAGTGCTTCTCCGTCTACCTACGTTCTCTTTTCACTCGCAGGTAGTAATTTTCTTCGTCAGGTCATGCACATGCAATACTCTCTATCTATAAACATTATGTGAGGTACTTTCCGCTGTGGCCTCTGACATGCCAATATGCTTCAGGATTATAAAGCGTAGACTAACACGTATGTACCATTGTGTACCTCTGGCTTCTGGGAGAAGTGCAAACGTCAAGAGATTAAAGTAGAGGAGTGTATAAAGGCTGCGGGTTCGAGTCCCCCCTGAGGCGAACTTTATCCTAAACAAATAGGATTCGTTCTCGGTTCTTCTTCCTATCCTGTATTCCTGCCGTCCTTCTCTGCGATTTTGGGACGATAAGACATATTTAGATAAACGGTGTACTGTCCAATGGTCCAATGAACCCACTTATAGGTAGGTACGTAGGTATTTATTTGGGTATTTCATTTTATTTTCTCGACATGGGGAACTGGGTATACTCGTCAAATTACGATTAACCTACCGTTATCCATGATAGGTGTAAGATAGTTTACCGCTGTTTGGTAGGTAGATATTCGTACCTATGTATTACGAACATACCTACTTTATTGGTACATATAAATTGGACACGTAAAATACCTAAGTAAAAAATCGCTCCAGATGTTGAATTTCTCATCAGGTTTTATGTTGCAAAATATTTGGGTACAAAAAATGATATAA
>NW_007392458.1:0-1190 GCF_000475195.1 Diaphorina citri | reverse complement strand
TTTATTTCATTCCTTAATTCCCAGCCGTTTCTGAGATATAAGCGTGGTTCGCAAATCACGAACCACCCTGTATATTAGTGATTACGGTCCTGTTTTTACTTCACTATTGACTAGTTTAAATACGCATCAGGAGTTCAAGGACCTTTTTTTAAAGGCCTCATTTATTTCAATATTTTTAAGTTATAGGATCTTTCTTATTCGTTTGGGTGACTGCCAATTTTTTCGGATCTCGTGCAATTTTTCAACTGCAAATTCCTCTTTCTCCACTCAATTATTTAGTGAAAAGTTAGTGATGGTGGTTCCCAGTGATTTAGAATATGCAGAATTTAAATCTGAGTGCCATAAGACTTCGTACTTCCTTGATTGAATCTCAAAGTTATGGATTGAAAAAGTACTGTTTTGAAAGACTTTAGTGATTTCGGAATTCATCAAAGACTTAGCTGGAGATTTTATAAAACCCTTGGAAAGGAAAAAAAAAATAATCAAATTGTTGTTTTCAAGTTACTTGTCTTAGTTGTCCATAATAAGGTTTTAATCTTCATTGTTCATGTGGCCATTAATTTTCATATACGTTTCGAAAAATCTTCAGTTGAGCATTTGGTGAAATCAAGGTGTACCTACTTATTAGGATAAGAAAAAGCCAGCCGTTCCGACAACAAACATCTCTTCAGGATAAAATCCGCCCCGGGCGGGAAACGAACCCGCGGCCTAGCGCTTAGAAGGCAGACGCGCTACTAACCAAGCTAACCAGGACTGCCCCGAATTTCTTCCACTCATCTGTAGTACCAATTCTCACTAATATATTTGGGTTTACTCTCTGTTTTCAGAATAAAGATGCCACATTTATACGATCACATATCCAAGGTGGGAGTACCATGGCCTGTCATAGCTACCAAGTGGTTCATCTGTATGTTTGCTGATGTATTACCTGTCGAGGTAAGTGAAATCAGTCAAGCTTGATATCTTCAGGTTCAGACTAAAATTTAGAAATCTATCTATCAAAGAAAACTTAATTAGTTCTTAACTACATCCCGAATTTTTAGGTGTGGTACTTTGGTTTAGGGTGTGGTTTAAGTTTACAAACAATTCGAGGTAAAATTATGACTTATTCTTATTTGATGTTTGTTTAACTTTTATCGGATTAAAATAATAATAAATAATAATAATAATAAATAAATACATGTGGGCAC
>NW_007392457.1:0-1190 GCF_000475195.1 Diaphorina citri | reverse complement strand
CTATGACATATAAATGCGCATAGCGACCGGTGCCAGCATGGTAGGTAAACATTTTGGATTTTAGGATTATTGAGATATATTGGGAAAATTCTACAATGCTGCAGTGAGCACCAAAGTTGTGACATAATAACACAAAGAAACTGCATTTACATTTACTTTTGGACCATTAAAAATTCCTTTTTGGATCATTGAAATTCTCCCATTGGTACATATGATACTTATATTTACTTAATTTACTTTCCATACAGCTCCCATTGGTGAAATCTCTCAATAAGTCATTGGTGAAATCCACCATAAGTGAAATATTTTGTAATCCACCATAAGTGATTTTGTAATCCACCATAAGTCCGATTTTATCACTTGAGCATTCCACAGGAAGATAAAAATGAACAAGCAGTGTGCGTGTGCATTGAACCGTCCTAGCTGTGAGCTTATCAATAACCACGCGAGGAAGCAACACACTATAAACTCATAGTAAAAACGATAGATAACCCCTCTCAAATCTAGCACAAACTCACACAAAGCACAACGTACATCAAAACTCTGTTCCGTGTTGATTTATGCCGGGCGTCTCTTCAAACTATTGACGTAGGTTTTTTTTTTTTTAAGAGGTTTGACAGAGGGAACTGTAACTGCTATGGTCTTATCGTCCCGAAATCGAAGAGAGAAGGAAGACAGGATAGGAGAAAGCCAGCCGTTCCGAGAACGAACGTTATCCCATCAGGATAAAATCCGCACCGGGCGGGAATCGAACCCGCGGCCTAGCGCTTACAACAACATAGAAGAGGCACAAAGTAAAAACGATAACCCCTCTCAAATCTTAATACCCTAATACTCTGTAAGGACAAAGTGCGACGCAGTTGGGATAGCGCAATCACACACAATTCCTACAAAGTAAAAACGATAACCCCTCTCAAATCTTAATACCCTAATACTCTGTAAGGACAAAGTGCGACGCAGTTGGGATAGCGCAATCATACACACAACCCATCATAGGTAGGGGAGAAACTTTCTGTCCAGAGAGGCGTTTTTGCGCTAACGCGCATACTGATGGTTATTGATGCGCAGAGAGCCAGTGACCACTGCGCACTAGTCACTACTACCGGCAAATCAAGTCAGTAGTAGTCAGTAACAGTAAGTCAGTTTGATGTTGATGGTACAAGCTGGTGTCATCCGTCTGATTACAACAA
>NW_007392456.1:0-1190 GCF_000475195.1 Diaphorina citri | reverse complement strand
TGACTCCTGTATAACGAGGCCTTTGACTCCCATTTCATTAATATTTGGGGACGCGGTTAGCACAGTGGTAACGCACGGGCTTGCCATGCATAAGGTCCCAGGTTCGATGAAAACCATCGAGAGAGAAAGTGATGGGTTGCCTAAGTAGTCCATCGGAAGAAGTAAACGTTACAACGTGTTGCTTGTGCTCCCCTTTCAGAGTTGCTATTCCCTTTTTAGAGTATATCTGCTATTCTGCTCCCTTTTCTAGAGTTGCTACTCCCTTTTTAGAGCCATCTCCGTCAAGTGGAACTCCCTTTCGTCCGATTCTAAACTCCCTTCACCGCACCTTTGCTCCCTTTTTCTTTATTTTTATTTTTGACGCTCCCTCCAGAGCGCCTCCTTCCTTTTATTCACATTTTGACGCTCTTTATTCTCTCACAAACATCACCCAGAGCAACAGACGAAATTCTTTTCCGTCAACATATGAAGCGAGGAAAATCTTGCAAATTGCAGCGGAGAGTGGAAAATTAAACATTCATGCCACAAGAAAACTCGGGGAGGGAATTTTTCGTTTTTCGAATTTTCGCCCTTTCGGGGAACGTGGGGGGAGGTGGATCAGGAGGGGTTTTGGGAAGCAATGTAGTCAACAATGGAGGAAACATCAGGGGACTTGGGCCACTTTTATCGAAGCAGGATTGGATGGTAGAGACTGCCCTTGGCAATAGTCAATAGTTTTGTCATTTGTAACTTCTTGCATTTGTGTACTAGGTACCTATTGTCCATAGAATTTTGACCAGTAAAGGTCTAAATTATGGAGCCAAGTCAAGAAAGTTTGACCATACTTCCAGAACGGATTGTATGAAATGGAAGATGTTATAGTTCGACATGAACACGAAAGAGCAAGAGCCTAAAGCTAAATCCCAAACACTAGGGACCTAACTTCAAATAAACCAGATAATGCGATAATAGGCGTTGTAGTAAGGCTCACAAAACAACAATTCGTACTCTGTGAGATAAAACTCTTAAGGGACTTCAGAAATGGGAAGTTTACTATGAAGGTATAATTAGATTAACACACATTTACACATCCAAATCTATGTAGGCCTTTAGGCCCTTAGGTAACAGGTTGGAGTAGAATAGTAGATGTAGGGAAATGAACTTTTGTTGGATGATATTTGGAAATTTGACATGTAAAGGTCCGTCCCACT
>NW_007392455.1:0-1190 GCF_000475195.1 Diaphorina citri | reverse complement strand
CTAACCAAGACAAGAGTTTCATGCGGGTATCTCTCTCGCTCTCTTTCAATCCTACTCTCTCCTCTCTCACTCTCTTTTCTCTCTCTCTCTTTCCCCCCCTTTTCCTTGCCTTCTGTTCTTTATCTATTTTCTATGTATTGTGTCATTTATATAAATACATAGCAGAGAGAGAGAGAGAGAAAGAGAGAGAGAACAGTCTGGATTTTCATTTCTTGTTCGATTTCAGCAACAAAATCCCCCCCCCTCTCTCTCTCTCACGCCTCTTTTTCCAATAACATAAAAATGTACGTACAGCATCGTTATGGACAACGTAAAAAGAGAGACATGTATGCAGATAGAGAGAGAAAGGAGAAATGAAAGAGAGAGAGAGAGAGATCCACGTACAGCATCGTTATGGACAACGTAAAAAGAGAGACATGTATGCAGATAGAGAGAGAAAGGAGAAATGAAAGAGAGAGAGAGAGAGAGAAAGAGAGAGAGAGAGAGAGAGAGAGAAAGAGATCCGCAATCACATGTAATAGACAGAATAGACTGACCATGACATGTGCTATCCCCCTCTCTCTTCCTCCCTCCTTCTCTCTCTCTCTCTTCACATGTAATAGACAGAATAGACTGACCATGACATGTGCTATCCCCCTCTCTCTTCCTCCCTCCTTCTCTCTCTCTCTCTCTCTCTCGCTCTTTCCAATTTCAAATCTTTTTTACTGTCCTTTTTCATTAAGTTTATCTTGGGTTCTTAATATTTTATTATTCTCTGGGCTACTCTTTCTCTCCCTCGCTCCCTCCCTCTCTCCCTCTCCTCTCTCTCTCTTCTCCTTTTTCATATTATGTTCCTCTCTCTCCCTCTTTTCCTCCCTCGCTCCCTCTCTCTCTCCCTCTCCTCTCTCTTCTCCTTTTTCATATGTTCCCCTCTCTCCCTCTTTTCCTCTTTTTCTCCTCTGCTTCTCTCTCTCTCTCTCTTTGCTTTCTAATTTTTCTGGAAAATTAATCCTGTCTGTATTCCTTGTATTTGAAAAGTAGGATATGTATAAGTTTAGTGGATATGAAAATGTCTGTCTCCGCATGGCACGCGATAGGTATGTCACCCATCCAATTACTATCCACGCTCAACATTGCTTATCTTCAACGTGATATGTTGGCATTTCAATTCAATTCCAATAAAAAAAGAAATCAATAAGCGTAGGTAAGCT
>NW_007392454.1:0-1190 GCF_000475195.1 Diaphorina citri | reverse complement strand
AAAGTTTCCAGCACATGGATCTATTTGGTGCTACTGCTGATACTGTAGAGCCTAGGATCGACACTAATCTAATTTTTCCGCACACAAAAAGCCCAAACTGAGGCTTAGGCGTAGGGGCAACAGCCCTAAAAGATGGGTTAAGCTTCTAAAAATCTTTGACTTTGACTTTTTTTCTAAACTTTTTGAACATTTTAGGTCCATTTTCATTTCTTATCTTTCATGTTTTTGCCTAAACAATGCGGACAAACATACATATTCATGTATAAACATTAACATTAAACATAGTCCGTATTTCCCTTTTATACTTCGCTTATATCCTTTATACTGATGTCAATAGCTGTGAGTTTTCTCATACGAAGATGTATACCACAGAATGAGAGGAAAAACTTGTAGGTATAGATTGTGGGGGTCAAAGTGAGTCTTTTACCTCGGGCCCCGGGACATAGAAACAGCGTATAATCTTCCCTATACCTACATACAAAACAACATAGTACTACCTCTATACAACGTGTTGTTAGTTGTTACAAAAGTTGTATTTTTCGGCTATAAGCGTAAACATGATTGCCTAGGGTTTTAACTTTGACCATAAAAGTTCAGATTTTTTTCATTAAAAGCGCTCTTGTGTCGAGCTTTAGTAGGTAAGTTTAACCTCGAATCTCTTTTATGGCATCCTAAAATCTGAAAACGTTTCCACCACTTTCTCTCCCTATTCCTCCCTATCTATCTTTCTCACCCAGCATTCCCCTATTCCTTCCTCCCTTTCTCTATCGACCATCTTTCTCCTGTGTCTCAAGGCTTCTATTCTTCAAAAACTCCAGTATTTTGAGAAAACATCAGTATTTTGAGCGAGTACACAAGTTCCCTTATTGTCTTATTCTTTCCAAAAAAAAAAAACAACATTTCGCTTGATCATGAGTCGACCCTGTGGAAGTTTATTTCCTTTACCTCCCTCTCAGAAAACGTAATCCACTTGGTTCGTGGTTACTTTTCCTCCCTATCTATCTTTCTCACCCAGCATTCCCCTATTCCTTCCTCCCTTTCTCTATCGACCATCTTTCTCCTGTGTCTCAAGGCTCCTATTCTTCAAAAACTCCAGTATTTTGAGTGAGTATATAAGTTCCCTTATCGTCTTATTCTTTCCAAAAAAACAACATTTCGCTTGATCGTGGGTCGACCCTGTGGAAGTTTAT
>NW_007392453.1:0-1190 GCF_000475195.1 Diaphorina citri | reverse complement strand
ATGATGATCTTATTGATGTCATTGAACTCATTCCAATCCTCATCAGCTGGGTTTGAATCTGAAAAACACCAAATAATACTAGATCAGATCAGATCATGAATTCTTTGTGGTAAAGCAGAGAGCTTCTTCACAGCATTACCAAGTGCCTTATTTACTATTAATTCTCATATACTGGTATCATCATTTTACACTAGTAATGCCGTCACTGGAACTTGATTAAAGTAGCTACTCAAATGTCCTCATGAGGTTGAGAGCACTCCAAACATAATACTCTTAGTTGGATAAACACTAGAAATCACATGAAAGCACGGTCTCACCAAGGGGGCCCATTGGAGCCCAAAACCTACATAAATTCTAGAACTCACTCAGAAGAGGACCCCACCAAAGAAAGTAATGGGGACCCAAATCTAGTCCCCAATAACAGTGGTTTACTTAGAAGTTAAGCAACAATGTGCATGATTGGTCTCTAAACGGGGGATAGTCTGGGGTCTGGGACATCACTTATGCTCTTTCGGGATGCACTCAATCTCGTGAGATTAAAAGAGCTGGTTGAAATTCCAGGGAAAAGGCAAGGTAGTAGATAGGTAGAAAATTATAAAGTCTGATATGGCCTTAGCAGTATCTGTTTTGGCTCAGAGTAGCGCTTTATCCAGACCAGTGCCGGAGTGAAGAGTGTCATCTCAGATGTTATCTTACACCCCACACCACTGATCTGTCAGTACACATGTAACTACTGACTTCAGGACCCCTACGCAATTCATCATGGCCGACCCCCAATTAATACACCTAGATAAATTTGAAGGATTGATTTGCACTTGAACCACTAACCTCCAGATAAAAAAAAGAAAAGGTGTTGTAACTACTACACCATTTGTGTGGGGATTGTTGAAATAGGAAAGGAAGCATTCTTTGAAAATGTGGAATTTTATTTGAAAGACTCCTCCGAGTAGACCACTAACATTAGAATAGACTAGAATAAATTATACCCTGCTTATACTGCCAGAATGAGACTGAAAAGTCTCTTCACTCCCGCAGTCTAAACAAGGTCTTGTATCTGGTACAATATTTTAAAAATAAAATTACAATAATATGTTAACCAGATTTTTTTTTTTTTAATTTTAATTTTTGTATAATTCAAGGAAAAAATACAAAATAAGACTTATGTATGGGCCGAGTTATAGCTCACCTTT
>NW_007392452.1:0-1190 GCF_000475195.1 Diaphorina citri | reverse complement strand
GTTCCATGAATTGCTAGTTGTAAGTAAGTACACAGGTCACTTGAATCAGAGTCGGGGGACACTATCTGTCTTGCCATGGACAGCGAGACGTCTATTGCTATGATCGCTGGCATCTGAAATATAATGTTGATTACAGCATGATTTTTACGAGATTAAACTTGATTTAGACCTTTTTTTAAACTGCCTGGAAAGTGCTATGTTACAGGTTTGATTTCCACGAACTAACTTTGTCCAAAACAGATGAGGTTTGTTTTCAGAACAGCTAGCTTTCTCCTATCCTGTCCTCCTTCTGTCTTCAATTTCTGAAGAATGAAACCTCTGTTGTTACAATTCCCTTGATGGAACCTCTTCTTTTACACCTTGATGGCGTAGTGGTCAAGACACTGGCCTGGTAATCAGGAGGGCGTGGGTTTGATCCCAGCGCAATTTGAAATGTAAAATGTAAATGTACATTTTACATTTTGCATTTTGCATTTTCCATTTTGCATTTTGCGATTCGCACATCTCTGGTGTTTAGTGACTGTTTTACCTGTGGATTTTGGGAAACATTTCATTCATCTGAAGGCCTACCGTTAGTATTTTTCGTACCTGTTACTTGAGTATTTTTTCCACAAATATGACGTGTTTTTGAAATACCTGTTAGGTTGAGTGATTCATTTAGGACATTATGTACATAATTATATGTACTTCAAATATGGTTAAACAATTTTGATTATTTATTTTGAATCGCATTTTTTGCGAACTTTAATATTTTCTTGGATTAACTTATTTCAACTTAAATGATCAGGGTTTCTTTCTTACCTTTACAAGAGTTAACGTTTAGGTGCACAGTTTGGAATTTTTCTATTTTGTTTTTACAATATATCTTAAATCTACCCTCTATGCCAGAGGTTCTCAAACTGGGAGGCGCCTTGTAAGCGCTAGGTCGCGGGTTCAATTTTCGCCCAGGGCGGATTTCATCCTGAACAGACAAAGTTCGCTGCCGGAACGACTGGCTTTCTCCTATCCTGTCTTCCTTCTCTCGTCGCTTTCGGAATGATGAGACCTTAGCAGTTACACTTCCCTCTCTCAAACCTCTTGAAAAATAAATAAACAAGTAAATAAAAATATTTTCTTGGCCCTTAAACCTTGGCCTTGACAAGGCCAACAAGTGAGGGCCTTGGAAATTTCAGACAATAAGTTGACCTTCG
>NW_007392451.1:0-1190 GCF_000475195.1 Diaphorina citri | reverse complement strand
GGTATGTATTTTGGTGTTTTTATCCTAACCCAGCACCTAAATGAGTAGTGGTAAAAATAAAATAAACCATCATTATTTAAGTAGATGTAGGTATGTATTTTGGTGTTTTTATCCTAACCCAGCACCTAAATGAGTAGTGGTAAAAATAAAATAAACCATCATTATTTGATTGCTTAGGTTGAGAAGCAGCGTCAGATCCCATTCCACATGCATATTAACCTGGAACTTCTGGAGTGTGTGTATCTGGTGTCCGCCATGTTGATTGAGATCCCCTATATGGCGGCACATGAGTTCGATGCCCGGCGACGCATGATTTCCAAAACCTTCTACCAACAGGTAAGCGAAACAACCAAGATTTTTAGGAGGAAAATTCAGCTTAATGTTTAAAAAAAAACAAAACAAAAAAAAAAAACAAAAACAAACAAAAACAAAAACGTATCCAAAGTGAGATTGTGAGTAGGTTGATTGTCTGTTTTTGGTAAGCGTCAGGTCGCGGGTTCGATTCCCGCCCGGGCCTAACGGTATCCTGGAACAGCTGGCGTTCTTCTATCCTCTTCCATTTCGGGATAATAAGACCTTAGCAGTTACAGCTCCCTCTCCGAACCAAACCTCACAAAAAAGAAAAAGAAGCGAAAGTATTCATTGATCTTTTTGTTGTTCCTTGTGTTTTGATAATAAAATTGATCTATTGGAGATTGGACTTGATAACAGGGTTGAGTGGTAGAGATTGCCCTAGGCAAAAATTTTGAATATTTTTTTTATCTATTTGTACAATTCACGGCTTACAAAACAAATTAAAGAGCCATTAACATGATAGGGGAAGGGTACTACCGTGTTTACAGAGTAGTTTAAGTAAAAATAAGAAGTAGGTAATATTTTATTTGTGTACACTGAATTTTACTCTGCACATAGTCTAAATCTCTAAATTAATGAATGATTTGGGGAAGGGTACTACCGTGTTTACAGAGTAGTTTAAGTAAAAATAAGAAGTAGGTAATATTTTATTTGTGTACACTGAATTTTACTCTGTACATAGTCTAAATCTCTAAATTAATGAATGATTTTTATTGTTGACAGCTTCGTTCAAGTGAGAGGCAGAGTCTGGTGGGTCCCCCTGAGTCTATGAGGGAACATGTGGTAGCAGCCAGTAAAGCCATGCGACAGGGTAACTGGGCAAACTGCGTCAACTT
>NW_007392450.1:0-1190 GCF_000475195.1 Diaphorina citri | reverse complement strand
TAGGTTTAATCAATTTAGGCCTTAGCCTTAAAGTTAATAATGGCATCCGTTTGGTAGGTTCAGCTAAGACTCGAGCCTTCCGTCAGTTGTGCCAGGAAAAAATCATGAAACCAGTCTTAACATGTAGCATATTGTGGTATTTTCAACAAATTTGATGTAGAAAAGATGGTTAGGAAATCTCAGTCAGGTTGAGATTAGAGCGAACTGACACATTTCATAAAAATCTGGTGTGAACATCACACGACTTTCCTCATCCTATTGAATGATGCTTATTTTGGGTATTCTTGTTCTTATAGCCAAACTTTTACAATATCTCTAACCGTTTAGTCGGTATAAATGAAAACCGCCAAAAAAACGGTCAAAAACCACCAAAAAGCGGTCAATACACCGCCAACCGCAGCACCTATCTCAACCAAACGTTTTGAGCTGCACCCTTGTTACATTTGTAAACTACATACCAAATTTCAAGACTCTAGCTCATGCCGTTCCCGATATATTGTTAAATTACACCAAAAACCGCCAAAAAGCGGTAAAATGCCGCTAACCGTTGCACCGATCTTAACCAAAATTTTCTTGTCGCATCCTTGTCACATTTGACAGCTTCATACCAAATTTTAAGTCTCTAGCTCTTATACCGTTCTCGAGATATTTTGTTTACAGACAGACACACACACGGACCAATGGCTGAAACTTTGGATTTAGGCTCTAGGGACCTCGTCTCCTCAAGACGTGTTTTGACACTAAAAACTAACCATCGAAAATTTGACCCGATTACATTACTTTCCTTCCTATAGGTAGGATAAGGAAAGTAAAAAGGCAAATTCATGGTGACAACTGACACGTTTCAAGAACTGGTATCCTGTTAGTTGACACAGCGGAACCTTGCAATGGGGTCCTAGGGATTTCATTGGTGTTAACTTGTCTCTTGAATATTTGGTGACAAGACTTTATTAGGCCAAGGAAATTTTGAGCTGTACGGTGTCCTGTCCATTTTTCTTCACAAACTGTAGGTATGTTAGTATGTTGTCAATTCATAGAAAAAATTACATCAGAGGCACTATACTCTGGGTTAACATTAATTTTATCAAGTAGGTGAAGTAGGTACTTACTGCTCGTATACCTATTTTCATGGAATTACCTACCTCGTTATACACTAATATTTATTATTCAAATCCCCGATACAATTCCAT
>NW_007392449.1:0-1190 GCF_000475195.1 Diaphorina citri | reverse complement strand
GTTTTTATTTCTTCAAATACAATCCACACAAGCAGCTATTGGAATACTCGATCGAAATACCTGACCTGGGTTAACGTTCGTAATCAATATCCAATAACCTACCTGGGTTGAGAATAATTAATGTGACCACCATATTAACATCTGGTAATCTGGAGCTACCAAATGCCAACCACCATGTAACCAAAGATTCGATACTGAACTAGATCAATCAGCCATGTAATAAAGTATGGGTATAGGCCACATTATACTACACAAACATAATGTCGTGGTTTCATAATCCAATACATTACACTCTCGCATAGATACATTGAATGTGAAACTGATGATGACATACAAACACACTTACGTATGTATATTACATGCATATGTTAATAGTCTGAGCTTGCACAGAAGGCTCATGTCAGTTCCAACAATAAAGAAAGCTTTAGATTCATCCGGAACACCTGAGTTCTTCTTCTTTGTACTTCCGTGTATAAAATTACGCGACTTGGGATTTCCTCATCAAAGAGGGAAAATCTGAATCATATTAGAAGGAAAGAAGACAAAAAATCTAGTAGAAAATATTTTACAAGTGATTCAGAAAAATTACAAAAACTCCTTAGAAGCTCAGATGTAGGATGACATTTTTGCGATTTTTCTGATTAATGTGAAAACTCAACTTCAATGGAGATTCGGTGATTTACAAACATATGGAAAAGTCCTTGCACACACTGCAAATCCACGATTTTTCTGATTAATGTGAAAACTCAACTTCAATGGAGATTCGGTGATTTACAAACATATGGAAAAGTCCTTGCACGCGATTTTTCTGATTAATGTGAAAACTCAACTTCAATGGAGATTCGGTGATTTACAAACATATGGAAAAGTCCTTGCACACACTGCAAGTCCAACACTGCAAAAAGTACAAAGATCTAATCTTCTAAAATCAAGTATGATGAACTTACTTGGTCCAAGTTCACCCTCAGGACATAGAAAATTGTTGATTATAACTCAGTCGTGAGTCTCGTCAGGTCTCAAATGTTGTCTGTGCGGGCGAGAAGGCACCTTTTTTCTACTTATGCAATCAAATTGCCATGTGGGTGTCAACAACTTTCAGTAGATTTTCCATTAAAAAAAACCCTCCAAAGTGGATTATCTAACAAAGGAATATAAATAACATTAGTACATACATGTTCTAATGTGAATGT
>NW_007392448.1:0-1191 GCF_000475195.1 Diaphorina citri | reverse complement strand
GTCCGCCTCTCACGCTAGAGCTACGCCACTGATTTGTGAGGGTGTGAAACATCAGGAAGTGAAATAGATGACATTCATGAGACTACCTCAATACTCTCAATGCTGTGAGAAGTAAACCAAGTATTGGCATTATTGGAGTGAACAGTACAAGTAAAATTGACATTATTTGACATTATAATAATCAATAGTGCAAGTAAAATGGAACTTATAGCCATCGACAATACAAACCTCGTGGGTACAAGTTTTTTTTTTCTGGTAGGTATTTATTTTATTATTTATTTAAGTTTTACAATTTTTTTCGTGTCTTTAATTTTTATTTGAATCTATTAAAGAATTCTAAGGTCGCCTGCCCACCCTTCGTGGAAAGTGCTGAAAAGTGATCGCCCTCGGCGCTGATATAGCTACCCTACGCTAGCGTTAATGACTCCTCGCCATCGACATGGACAGAGCAAGTATTTATGAGTATCACCTCTTGGAAATGATCCACACACTGAAAGTAATGGAGCATAGAGCATAGAACTTGGACTTGGAAGTAAAGTTAAGAGTACCGTAAGTCGGGGATAATTGTCCCTGAGGATTCACTGACCTCTATCCCTTTCACCACCCTGAGCTGCTAGAAACATGGTCCTTCGGGCGGGATACAAGAGTAATATACCTAACTAAAATAAAGTTCAAAGTACACTTCAAACTAAACAAATGCACCAACTAACTCTTGAAACTAAAGAAATGCACCAAACACTTGAAACTAAACAAATGCACCAACTAACTCTTGAAACTAAAGAAATGCACCAAACACTTGAAACTAAACAAATGCACCAAAATAAATCACTGAAATGAGCAATGTTTATGGTTCGTATCCATATGGGAGACGATCTGAGCAATTGCGTGCTGCTGGCTTTTCAATCAGATTTACCATGTTACCCTTACGGACATTGTTACCCCAACTTACAGTACCATGTTGTCATTGTTATTGCTCATTTACGGGATTACGGATATCACTTCTCAAATGTCATCATAGATCACTGCAAAACCGGTGTTATTCAATAAATTCTTCACCTTCCCACCTATGATGATTGCAAATGGATTAGAAATTGCAGAAATAGTGCATATCCGCCTACACACAATGTTCTTCCGTAAAGAGTTCGAATGAGGGGCGGTCTCAGGGGGGTTTAATTCACTCCGATTTGCCCC
>NW_007392447.1:0-1191 GCF_000475195.1 Diaphorina citri | reverse complement strand
TTGGATTTTTCCCAACTTTTTACATAGGAATCGACCATTTATTCATAATTTTTACCCATTTGCAACTCCTCCATTGGGCAATAATTTGTTTCAAATATCGAGCGATGCGCCGATAGAACACATGACTTTGTCAATCGGAGCCGAGATATATCCGATTCTAAGTATACATACGAAAATACATTCGATGTAGGACAAGGCGAAACACACTCAACTGTATTACAGGGTGTTAGATGATGAAGATGGGCAAGGAATAGCGAGTGCAGTTGAGTCGAGGGACTGTAAAGGTGTATCAACACATAGTCGACCACCCGTCGATTGATGTCGACTGACCCGTCCACACGGCCTCGACACCATAGATTCACCTCGTCGATCGATATGTTGATCAACGGCCGGTCGACTATGTTTGGGTACACCTTAAGGGAGGTACTGAAATCACAATGTAAAAGTTTCAAATCATTTTTTCGCCCTATATCAATACTCGTATTACCCTGTAGAGGTAGATAAAGAATAAACATATTATAGTAAACATTAATAACCAGAGAAGTTCAGAATATGGCACATATTTTTTCCAAAATATGGCACTAAAAAACATGGCACTTATTTTGGGAAAATATGGCAAAATAAGCGATTTTTTAAAGAATCAGAGGCAACTGTTTTACATTTTTTCCTTGGAACGTCAAATATAAGCGATTTTTTAAAGAATCAGAGGCAACTGTTTTACATTTTTTCCTTGGAACGTCAAATGAAAATTGAAATTTCAACGTTTTAAAATAGTTTTTCGCTGTTTTGACTTCAGATTTTGATTTTTGAGGACTTTTTACGTAGGAATTCACCTTTTATGCTAAATGTTTCCCCAAATGCATCACTATTTGTGTACGGTTTTTTAGTACTTACCTACTTTTTTTGCGAAAAGAATCAGTTTTATGGTTTCCCCTAAAAATGCTTAAAATATGGCAAAATGTATGGCAAAATAACCTAAAAATGCTTAAAATATGACAAAATGAATGACAAAATAAGGCATTTTAGGCGTTTTATGGCATTTTTCGAAATTTCGCTAAAATATGGCAAAATAGTGGGGCGCCATTGCAATATGGCATTTGAACTTCCTTGTTAATAACTGTCCATTTTAGGTGTATTTTCCTTTCGGGAAACTGACCACTGAGCTGGAAAATACACCTTTTATCATTTTAG
>NW_007392446.1:0-1191 GCF_000475195.1 Diaphorina citri | reverse complement strand
TGGTCTTATCGTCCCGAAATCGAAGAGAAAAGGAAGACAGGATAGAAGAAAGCCAGCCGTTCCGAGAACGAACATTATACCATCAGGATGAAATCCGCTCCGGGCGGGGATCGAACCCGTGGCCTAGCGCTTACAAGACGCACTACCAACTAAGCTAACTAGGCTGGCAATGGCCAGCTTTTAATGGCAAATTTGGTTCAAATTTAGCTCTTGGATTAAGTAATCTAATTGGCTAAAAATTTTGAAATCAACCAATCAGAGGGAACCAGGGAACTGAAACAAAGGGTCTTAGGAGAAAGCCAGCCGCCCCGAGAACGAACCTTATCTGTTTAGGATAACGTTCATCCCGGGCGAGAATCGAACCCGCAACTTGGCGCATACACTGAAGATGATTTCTTAGAATCTTTTGAAACATTTCAAAAGTTACCAATCAGAGCAATTAGGTCCCTGATACGTTACATTCTAAGGCCGACCCTGGTTGTTCTAGCAAACAACTGATGGAGTGTGTAGTAGGTAGGTACCTAATATTTTATAAACAAAAGTCCAAAGTCCGTGTGAATCATTGTCAAGTTATCGCCAGGTCCAACTTATCATTCCGTCGTAACAGACGCAACATTATACGGGGTGGGAGAGTAGATAAAAACATGATACGGGGTAGGAGTAGATAAAAATGTCTAATGACGTCAGTAGGTTTGCTGATAACAAAGATTTTACTAGTCTTTTTTTGTGCCGAAAAATTGACCCGGTGGAAATTTTTGGCAGTAAAAAACATGTAAAAAGGTTTTTTTTTTGGGTAACCAACCACGTGGGATACCAACCACGCGCACCGTTATTTAGCTTCAGTAACCCATTGTAACAAAAAATATTTTTAGTAACTGTGCTAAAATGTTTTTTTCGTCTTCTACTAGATAGCTTTCATATTCTACAAGTAGCTGAAGTATGAAAAGCAAGAGAAAATCAAAACACGGTTTGAACACAGGAACTTTTTGTTTATTTTCTCTTATACCTTCTGATATCTAGTAGGTACATACTTGCTACTTACATTTATATAGAGACATACCTACTCATATCTATATATTATTTCATAATATTCACAATCTATCATTTTAACTTATACGCACATACAAATCTACATGAACAATAAAACAAAAATAAACATATAACAAAATAATAATCTTTTTATGTACAAGG
>NW_007392445.1:0-1191 GCF_000475195.1 Diaphorina citri | reverse complement strand
GACATGTGGCAACACTCTCAAGTCACGTGATGCGATGACATAAAAATACATTACAAAATATTTTTGCAGCTGTGCTTAGTTAAGTTAGGGTATACCTAAAAAACTGATTACACAAAATTCAACTGATTGGCCATAAAGAATGCAAAAATTAGCTGACTGACCCATCCTGATAAATTCTATTTGAATTGTATAGGTTTATTAGGGTTGTTACAGGATAAAAATTAGTTTGGTGAAACCCTCTCTGAGAAGTAAATCAAACCAACTCTGACCTATTTTGGATTCAATGGGGCTCAACCAAATGACAATTTTTTTCGAGGTAGAGTCCTATTCCGATGTAAAAGTACCCAAAAAGTGCATTGGCGCACCCAAAACATCCAAAACGGTCCCTAAATCCCCTAAAATGTCGCTGAAAGGTCGCAAAAAAATAACGTTGAAGCAGCCATGGTTTACGACCTGGCATGAACTGACGTCATCACGAAAAAATGGCTGCCCGCGAAAATTATAGGGGCTCAACCAAATGACAATTTTTTTCGAGGTAGAGTCCTATTCCGATGTAAAAGTACCCAAAAAGTGCATTGGCGCACTCAAAAACATCCAAAACGGTCCCTAAATCTCCTTAAATGTCGCTCAAAGGTCGCAAAAAAATAACGTTGAAGCAGCCATGGTTTACGACCTGGCATGAACTGACGTCATCACGAAAAAATGGCTGCCCGCGAAAATTTTGTGCGTTTCAAAATTCGAAAATTTCAAACGAAGATTTCTCCTCTTAGGAAGCCTCAAATGAAATTTTAAGCATTTCTATTGAAATCAGCGTGTTTCGAACTTCCTTTATCAGCGAAGACTCAAATGAAATTTTAAGCATTTCTATTGAAATCAGCGTGTTTCGAACTTCCTTTATCAGCGAAGAAAAAAAAGTGGTTGAGCCCCATCAGCCCTCGCGTTTCCAGAGAACAAAACAACAACATTGCAAAGGCACCCACGCACGGTCAGTAGTTTTCCAGCCTTTCGTATGTTTCTCAGGTGGTCAAGTGGTTATTTCTCCGGGAAGGACATGAGTTAAAAAGGCAAAAAAGGTCTCATTCTGATCTTTGAATAAAGCGCAAGTTTTCCTGAAAGATGGAGACCTCTGTTCCAAAATTTCCTCGGACAAAAACCGCGTAAAAAAAAAAAAAAAAAAAAAAAAAAAAAAAA
>NW_007392444.1:0-1191 GCF_000475195.1 Diaphorina citri | reverse complement strand
AATACACATTATATACAATTTACAAATAATGACACAATTTACAATAAACGATGACGAAAAACAGGTATAACTAGAGACAACACAGGTATAACTAGAGAGACATAAGATAAATGAATGTCTCTTCTCGCCCATCTGATAAGGAACATACTACAGAAACAGAATGGACAATATGTCCATATCCTTCCCCTCTCACTGATTTCCCCTTTTTTTTCTCCTCGCTCTTTGATTTCCACTTTTCTGAATTTTCCACTTGATCACCTTTTACAAACTCTCACCTCCTCCTCCTCCTCCTCCCCCGTTATAATGCACATCAGGCAAAGAAAAGACCTGTTAAAGCGTAAAATAGTAAACGATGATGACACAAATTCCTTACAAAGAGGAAAGCAGGAAAGAAGAAGGAGGGGAAAAAGGTGGAGAAGATAAAGAGTAGGAGATGGAGAAGAAGGACGAGAAGTAAGTAAAAGAAGTTGGAGGATACCTCATAATAATTTAATTAAAATCGTCCCGTTACAAATTGCACCAATGCTCCACATTAACATGTGATTATTTTATTACATGTGTTGCCAGTACTCACTCATAATCACACGTAGAAAACACATGTTTCGCCACATTTAATTTGTGACACATTATCAGAATTTTAAATTAGCACAAATATCTGTATTTATGTCTAATGCTGTCTACCTTACCTAATTATGATTATGTACGTTTCTTCTTCTTCTTTTTCTACATTGATACAGCCGGTTAATTGGCTACTTTGGTTAGCAACATTGTAAATTTTTAATGTGGAAACTGGCAACATGTTAAATTCAATTCAATTCAATTTTTGTAATGAAACGCTGTCAGTGAGAGAATGGAAAGCGGTAAAAGTTTTATCGAGAAATACACAAAATGTACCGGGTGACTAAACAAGAGATAGATTGCATTAGAAATGAGCTAGAAATACTTTATCAGACAGATTAATTTTCCTTTCTGAGGATTCCACAGGTTTCAATAAAAGTCTGGACTGGAGTCTAATAGAATGTCGTGAAAAGAAATGCACAATATCCCAATAGATCTAGGTACAGTATTGCCAAACAAATAATATTTCTGACTTATTTTTAAGTTCTATTCCAGATAAGCTATAATTTTATTATGATGAACATTTACAAGAAATAAAAATTCGAAGTACCCAAAAGACACTTTCTTCCAACA
>NW_007392443.1:0-1191 GCF_000475195.1 Diaphorina citri | reverse complement strand
CTGGGTTAGAGACAATAATACGCTTATCCCAAACAATCACACAAATTAACCCAAACAAGGGCAAACATAAATAAGTAGGTAACCTATTAAAAAATAATGCTTAGTTTAGAATTAAAAAAACTTTACCTCCATGAACCGAACTATAGTTTTTGGAGTAACTAATCCAAAATAAATACAAGGGTTAATAAATACATGGATGTATTTATTAACCCTAAAAGAGCATTTTTTTTCTTCAGATTTTCTATTTTCTTATTGTGTGCATACCTATACTGCATATTTACCTACTAGATTTTCTGCTACACTTTGGTCTCAAAGTACCTATCTACCTACACTGTGTTTTGAGACAAAATAATAATAAAATAAAAAACAGGGGCCCCTCATCAATTTGAGGGAGGGAAATTTTCAAGTTAGTAATTTTATCTAACAATTTTTTTCTCCTTCAACACACCCACATTCTAGAAAGCCATAAATTTCTCTGCCCTTCGCTAAATGGGGGTTTGCTGTTTGAATTAAATTGCTTCACAGAAGGTTTAAGAGCTTCCAAGTTTAATTACTTCTCTATTTTTATGTTGGAAATTTCTAATGAAAAATGCACTGCTTGCTGAAACTTCTAAGGAAACAGAGAGACTGACTAACGTACAAAGTTTACAATTTACAATAGTTACAACAAAGGAGTACAAATAGTTGAGGACAAGAGACGAAACATTTGATACAAAATTTGGTGTGATAGGTAGTTTCCAATTTGTTTGAATTAAATTGCTTCACAGAAGGTTTAAGAGCTTCCAAGTTTAATTACTTCTCTATTTTTATGTTGGAAATTTCTAATGAAGAATGCGCTGCTTGCTGAAACTTCTAGGAAACAGAGAGACTGACTAACAAAGTTTACAATAGTTACAACAAAGGAGTACAAATAGTTGAGGACAAAAGACGAAACATTTGATACAAAACTTGGTGTGATAGGTAGGTTCCAATTAATTTGATACAAAAGGTGAAATGGTTTGAAATTGCAATAACTAGGAGCGACCAGTTTCTAATTTTCAGTTTTTGATCCGAAGTCCGAACCAAGAAAAATACCCAGGTAAAGGGATTTTAAATAGTCCAAACCAACAAACAATAATAAGCACTGACTATTGACTCTATGGATAGACTATTTATCTAAAATTATTATACCTAGGCAGGTGGCTGGTAAAA
>NW_007392442.1:0-1191 GCF_000475195.1 Diaphorina citri | reverse complement strand
ACCGGAAAAAGAGAAGATTTCGGAGGAATTGACCAATGACCATTCGATGTATCGAATATGTGGATGAACATTGATCAACGTAGCCAGAGGTAGCTTAGGCTAAAAACAGAATGGAGCTGAGTGCATAGCGCGTAAAGCATCGAAGTAGAGGGAAGCGATGACTTCAAACACCATAGCATTGAGAGCAGAAAGCTCTATGCTCTCCGCTCCACTCTGTTATAATCCAAAGTAAATCGGACATCACTAATCTTCTGTAGTCAACGCGTAAAGCATCGAAGTAGAGGGAAGCGATGGCCAGCCTAGTTAGCTTAGTTGGTAGCGCGTCTGCCTTGTAAGCGCTAGGCCGCGGGTTCGATTCACCCTGTTTAGACTGCTGGGGTAAAGGGACTTTTCAGTCCTATTCGGGCAGGATAAACAAGGTATATTCTATTCTATTCTATTCTATGACACCATAGGTACATATTATATCTACCTAGTTACATAGTTATGGGTCTAATTTTTCGATATTATTTACAATGAACTTGAAAATTTCAGAGCTTTTCGAGTGACAATACCTAAATTTTTCGCTGCATCCGTATAGTGTCCGGCATTCTGTTCCATTATGCTGATGATATGCGGGAGGTAAACAATGCAAACATACATGCAATTTTAGTATAATTGAAACCCCAGGTTTCGTTCTCGGAACGGCTGGCTTTCTCCTATCCTGTCTTCCTTCTCTCTTCGATTTCGGGACGATAAGATCATAGCAAGTACAGTTCCCTCTGTCAAACCTCTTCAAATCAGAGGGAAGCGATGACTTCAAACACCATAGCATGGAAAGCAGAAAGCTCCATGCTCTCCGCTCCATTCTGTTTCCAAAGTAAATCAGACATCTCCACTAATCTTTTATATGTTGCATATTGCATACTCAAATAGTTACACGGCACTCATTCAAAATGTTCACCTACTTCGCTGAAAACGTTCAAATTCGCTCTAAGAGATAACGAGCTGGGCCCGTCCCTCCGGGAATTTTTTAGCCCGTAGTTTATTCGATCGTTGAAAATCAGTACCTATGTACCTACCTAATTTGTTTAATATTCAGTTTATTATCATTATTGATTTGATTTTTTACTTTTTGATTTTACTTTCATGTAATGATTTAAAATCAAGACTAGAGCCCGTTCTCCTTTTATTCCCAATACAATGTTTAAG
>NW_007392441.1:9533-11613 GCF_000475195.1 Diaphorina citri | reverse complement strand
ATATCAGCAATGTATAGAGCAAACAGCAAGGGTGCTAGTACTGATCCTTGAGCTAAGCCGTTGTTTAGGATCTTCTTGCTACTCGTAGAGTCTCCCAAGATAAGCTGGAAAGTCCGATTAGCTAGCATGTTGTTTATAAGCAGCATAATCTTCTGACACGGAATAACCTGAAGAAGCTTGAACAGAAGGCCTTCTCTCCATACCGTGTCGTAAGCGGCGGACAGGTCAATAAGTGCCACAGAAGTTTTTAGTTTCTTCTGGAAACCAGCTTCGATGAGAGTGGTGAAGGCAAGAACTTGATCCGCGCAGTTTCGCCCAGGTCTGAATCCTGCTTGTTCGATTGGTATGGTGTCGAAAATTTTGGTGCTGATCCTGTTGTATAACAGTCGTTCGAGGAGTTTATATACAGAGCTAAGCAGGGCTATTGGTCGGTAACTGGACGGAGAGTCTTCTGGTTTACCAGGTTTCAGCAAGGCAATGATCTTTGCATGTTTCAGTTTGCTGGGAATTTGACCTTTATTCATTATATCTGTATAGAACTGAGCTAACCATTTCTTCGTATAGTTTCCACAGTGTTTGAGAAACTCTGGGTGAATACCATCAAAACCAGGGGCTTTGTTAGACTTACTTGGTGTTCTTGAGCGCCACTTCTACTTCAGAGAGAGTGAAAGGTGAGGAGAGCTGTTCATCTGTTGTGCAAGTTGATTTTAAGTTTTTGAATTTTTTCTTGACTTCAATGGTGTGAGCGCGATCCCTTGCTGATCTAGAAGTATTTACAATATGGGCAGCAATCTGATTTGGTGTTACGGAGTTGATTATTCGTTTTGGTTTACGATTCCCTTGAAATTTCCTTAGGAGAGACCAGGCTGCTCTGCTCGACTTCTTGAAATCTACAGATTCCACGGTTTCAATCCACTTGGCTCTCCTTGCTGCATCAAGTTCATTAAGCAGTCTATCTCCAATTTCAGTTTCTCCACTCTCTGTGAATTCTTCGAGAAGTTCTTCGCACCTCGGATTCCAACCAGGGATGTAGTTTTGTCTGTAACCGCGTGGCATACATGATTTGGCTACGTGGATCACTGCGCCGCAGAATCTGTTGTAATTTTTGCTGGTAGGTGGTATCCAACCTAGACATTTATCAAGTTTCTGCGCAAATGATTTCCAATCAGCTTTCTTGAAGTTCCATCTAGGTCTAGGGTATGATATGACTAGGGGAATAGAGATCCCAATATCCACAATAACTGGACGATGTTGGCTTCGGGGAAAGTTTGATAGGACTATTCGCGATGCATTTAGTGGTTGATTGTGCTCATTAGTTGAAACAAAACAAAGGTCCGGGTTGTAGCCACGGTTCCAGGCAGCAGAGTGGAAGGTTGGATTATCTTTGGCATCGAATAGCAGGTAAGTGTTGTTCAGTTCAGACCAGCTGGTAAGAAGTTCTCCATTCTCATCGTTATTGGCATACTTCCACAGCTCATGGTGGCTGTTAAAATCTCCGATATAGACTGCTGGATGTGGATGAGTTTGGAGGACTTCTGCTGGCCAGGTAATAGACGGTGGTTTATAGACATTTGTGATGGAGATGTTACCAATCTTGATTACGACTGTATAAATGTCATTATTGTCTGAAATGGATTGTAGAGACACATCCTCGATTATACTTTTTACATATGTGGCTATTCCGTAGTGCTTATGATATGTGGCACCTATGAGGTCGTAATCAGGAATATATCCTCGAGACAGGAGTTGGTCTTCGTTTTCTGTATGTGTTTCTTGGATAAGCAGGACGTCGATTTTACTATCTACTGCAAGTTTGTGTAAATATTCGCTTTTAGGTTTACTAATACCTTCAATATTAATTTGGCATATCTTAATGCTTGGACCAATAATCCTTGCTTGTGGAATATCACTAATGGTAAGCTCGTCCAAGGTATTCATTTTTATATAGGTAGATAGGTCTTACTAGGTCAGTATTCGGCTATAGTTGATGCAAAATTACCAGGAGATCAAGATCTAATTAGATTGACTGGTAAGTGTGGGCTTTTTCAAAAACGGCTGAAGTGTAGAGTGATTGTTAAGC
>NW_007392441.1:0-4889 GCF_000475195.1 Diaphorina citri | reverse complement strand
GAAATTCTATCTAAACTATTCTGATGAGTTAAGTCGCCAAAGACTGGAAGTATATAATATGGAGAACAGAATTACGTCAGAAGATAAAGAAGTACTTTTATGTACGTGTTGTCTCATACTCTAGATTGGAAAGCTAAGCGCATTTTCTTCTTTGCGTACATGGTAGTTGATAAGTAAGTTGGGACGAATGTAATTACAAGTGTATAATTTTCTTAAATAGCGTGGCCCTCATGAGCTTATGCATAAAGAAATCTTGTATTTTAGTCTCTCCACGATCTCGTGGTTAGCAGACGCTCTTTTAAGTGTACCCTGAATATAAGGTGAACGAAAAACCATTTCGCCAAGTGCTTATTTTCCCTTTACAGCTCGGCTCAGTCCCCTTCCAATAGCTTGGGCGTTGAAGAAGTGCATTCAGCTCCTGTCATATTTTCATCGTGGTAAGCTAAGGCGCACTTTTTAGTGTACCCTACGTGTGATAAGTGAACGGAATACACCATTGCCGAAGTGTTATATTTTCCTTTAAACGAACTGTGTCCCCTCATAGCTTGGGGTCTTGAGTAATAGAAAGTAAAAAATCTGGTGTGAACATCACACGACTTTCTATTACATTAAGTCGGACAGTTCTAAAAGTTTCACCATTCGATTCCGCGTGAAAAATCACATGGGATTAACTATTCACTTGCTTATTTGGTAACGGTTCACGAATAAAAGGGAAATTTGTCGACACAGGGAAGTATCGAACCCGCAACTTCTCAACCGTAAGTCAGACAGTACTGAAAGTAGCACCATTCGATTCCGCGTGAAAAATCACATTGGGATTACCTATTCACTTGCTTATTTGGTAACGGTTCACGAATAAAAGGGAAATTTGTCGACACATGGAAGTATCGAACCCGCAACTTCTCAACCGTAAGTCAGACAGTACTGAAAGTAGCACCATTCGATTCCGCGTGAAAAATCACATTGGGATTACCTATTCACTTGCTTATTTGGTAACGGTTCACGAATAAAAGGGAAATTTGTCGACACATGGAAGTATCGAACCCGCAACTTCTCAACCGTAAGTCAGACAGTACTACAAGTAGCACCATTCGATTCGGCGTGAAAAATCACATTGATTAGAATATTCACATCCGAATGACCAAAGGTTTTCTATGTCTCTTACCGTTTTTACGAAATAAGGGTTAAGCAACAGTGACTTTGGTTAATATCAGGATGGGTGACTATCTGATTTTTACCAAATTGTTACAGTCGCGTCCTTGTACCATACCGGGATAGCATACCAAATTTCATTGCTTTACGACAAACTGTTCTTGAGATATTTTGTTCACAACCTTTTCAACATTTTCCACGAAATGAGGGTTAAGTAACAATTACTTTGGTTAATATCTGGATGGGTGACTGTCCGATTTTTACCAAATTGTTACAGTCGCGTCCTTGGACCATGCCGGGATAGCATACCAAATTTCATTTCTCTACGATAAACCGTTCTTGAGATATTTTGTTCACAACTATTTACTTTTTCCCATTTAAACCTGTAGTACGTACGTACGTTACGTACAGACCATGGGCTAAAAACCACTTTTTTGGAATCAGGGGACCCCAAAACGGATATTTCCACCCATTTCCCGATTTTGAAAATTTGGACCGATTGCAATACTTTCATTACTAGTATAGCTCCGCTATACTGTTAGTAATAGAAAGTAAAAAAATCCCACGGCCTGAGGTATTTAGAAAACCAAACTGAAAAAAATCCCACAGTCTGAGGGATATTGAGGGGCTCCTTCCTCTTTAGTGTGCTGCTCCGGCAAAACTGTAGAAACAATATCCTATCTCACCTCGACCGAGCTCATCTCAGCCCTGTTCATAAACACAGCCTTATCAGAAACAGGTCTCATTATTATTAATCGTATGGTATGTTATATTTTGCATCAAAAGAAGGACAAAAAATAAGTACAATACAAAGATAAGATAGAACAAAATAAATGGACTAACTACCTAACTAAACATTGAGATCTAATTGGTTAATGTAGTTAATTACACTTTGGTTCAAGGTCGAGAAGTCCTTTAAGTCACCAGAGTAGCGTCTTCGGGGACAATCCTGGATGATATGCAGGATGGTCTGTTTTTCGGCACCACAGTCACAGGCCGCTGAACTTTTTAGACCCCATTTATGGAGATTAGCTGCACACTTCCCGAATTTTGTCCGAATTCTATTCAGGGTGACCCAAAGTCTTCTTGTAAGTTCAAATCCAGGGGGTTGAGTCTCTATGCATGGTAGATGTTGAGCCTCTGCAACAGCAGCTTCATCCCATGCAATGCGCCATTGTCTGAGAATGTCAAAATCGGAGGATACCAAGTTGTTGGCTGTTTCTACAGGTGCGTGACGTGAGATGAGTCTACCAAGCCGAGCATCCGCCAGGACTCCATGAATAGGCAGGTTTTGGTTTTCCACTATCTTGCGGAATTCGCGCAGCAATGCTTCTTGTCGGCGTAGGTGTGGGGGTCGGGTGGAATATGGCTCAGGACAGGTAGCCAGTGCGGAGGGGGGGCTCGGATTGAACCAGAGATCATGCGCATTGTGTTGTTCAGTTGAACGTCGACTAACCTCACATGGCAACTGTTTAACCAAACTGGGGCACAATATTCTGCCGCAGAGTAGACAAGGGCGAGGGCTGAAGTCCGCAAGACAGGAGCTGAGGCACCCCAAGAGCATCCGCACAGTTTCTGAATGATGTTGTTCCGTGTTTTCAGTTTTTCCGCTGTTTTTGAAAGATGGTCTCTGTATGAGAGTGTTCGGTCGAGCGTCACTCCTAGATATTTAGGTTTGAAGTTGTGAGTGACAGGATGGTTTTCGAACAGAACATTTAGTTTCATCTGGGCGAGAGCGTTGGTTAAGTGGAAGCACGTCACCTCTGTTTTGGATGGGTTGGGTTTTAGCCTCCATTTTCGAAAGTATGTGCTGAGAACATGAAGGTCTTCTGTCAAAATTTCTTCTGTTTCTTCTACATTACTGCTGCTTGTAGCAAGGGCCCAATCATCAGCGTAGCCGAATTTGTGAGATTTGGTTTCAGGAATATCAGCAATGTATAGAGCAAACAGCAAGGGTGCTAGTACTGATCCTTGAGCTAAGCCGTTGTTTAGGATCTTCTTGCTACTCGTAGAGTCTCCCAAGATAAGCTGGAAAGTCCGATTAGCTAGCATGTTGTTTATAAGCAGCATAATCTTCTGACACGGAATAACCTGAAGAAGCTTGAACAGAAGGCCTTCTCTCCATACCGTGTCGTAAGCGGCGGACAGGTCAATAAGTGCCACAGAAGTTTTTAGTTTCTTCTGGAAACCAGCTTCGATGAGAGTGGTGAAGGCAAGAACTTGATCCGCGCAGTTTCGCCCAGGTCTGAATCCTGCTTGTTCGATTGGTATGGTGTCGAAAATTTTGGTGCTGATCCTGTTGTATAACAGTCGTTCGAGGAGTTTATATACAGAGCTAAGCAGGGCTATTGGTCGGTAACTGGACGGAGAGTCTTCTGGTTTACCAGGTTTCAGCAAGGCAATGATCTTTGCATGTTTCAGTTTGCTGGGAATTTGACCTTTATTCATTATATCTGTATAGAACTGAGCTAACCATTTCTTCGTATAGTTTCCACAGTGTTTGAGAAACTCTGGGTGAATACCATCAAAACCAGGGGCTTTGTTAGACTTGGTGTTCTTGAGCGCCACTTCTACTTCAGAGAGAGTGAAAGGTGAGGAGAGCTGTTCATCTGTTGTGCAAGTTGATTTTAAGTTTTTGAATTTTTTCTTGACTTCAATGGTGTGAGCGCGATCCCTTGCTGATCTAGAAGTATTTACAATATGGGCAGCAATCTGATTTGGTGTTACGGAGTTGATTATTCGTTTTGGTTTACGATTCCCTTGAAATTTCCTTAGGAGAGACCAGGCTGCTCTGCTCGACTTCTTGAAATCTACAGATTCCACGGTTTCAATCCACTTGGCTCTCCTTGCTGCATCAAGTTCATTAAGCAGTCTATCTCCAATTTCAGTTTCTCCACTCTCTGTGAATTCTTCGAGAAGTTCTTCGCACCTCGGATTCCAACCAGGGATGTAGTTTTGTCTGTAACCGCGTGGCATACATGATTTGGCTACGTGGATCACTGCGCCGCAGAATCTGTTGTAATTTTTGCTGGTAGGTGGTATCCAACCTAGACATTTATCAAGTTTCTGCGCAAATGATTTCCAATCAGCTTTCTTGAAGTTCCATCTAGGTCTAGGGTATGATATGACTAGGGGAATAGAGATCCCAATATCCACAATAACTGGACGATGTTGGCTTCGGGGAAAGTTTGATAGGACTATTCGCGATGCATTTAGTGGTTGATTGTGCTCATTAGTTGAAACAAAACAAAGGTCCGGGTTGTAGCCACGGTTCCAGGCAGCAGAGTGGAAGGTTGGATTATCTTTGGCATCGAATAGCAGGTAAGTGTTGTTCAGTTCAGACCAGCTGGTAAGAAGTTCTCCATTCTCATCGTTATTGGCATACTTCCACAGCTCATGGTGGCTGTTAAAATCTCCGATATAGACTGCTGGATGTGGATGAGTTTGGAGGACTTCTGCTGGCCAGGTAATAGACGGTGGTTTATAGACATTTGTGATGGAGATGTTACCAATCTTGATTACGACTGTATAAATGTCATTATTGTCTGAAATGGATTGTAGAGACACATCCTCGATTATACTTTTTACATATGTGGCTATTCCGTAGTGCTTATGATATGTGGCACCTATGAGGTCGTAATCAGGAATATATCCTCGAGACAGGAGTTGGTCTTCGTTTTCTGTATGTGTTTCTTGGATAAGCAGGACGTCGATTTTACTATCTACTGCAACTTTGT
>NW_007392440.1:0-1191 GCF_000475195.1 Diaphorina citri | reverse complement strand
AACACTGAAATGAAAGAGAAAATTATGAAATCCAATCAAGAGTTGATGAAGAAATTGAATGAATCTAATGCTGATATTTTGAATAAAATTCAAGACATCAAGAAAGAATACAACATCGAGAATATTCCTGATAAGAATAACAATAGTGGTGATATGTTGATTGATGCGGAACAATTAATTCACACTCACTTTGATAATGAGTTCGGCAATTAACCCATCGTGTGTGTTGTCACGAGGAGTTGACTGATGAAAATAAAGTCCAGTTTGGATTCTGTAAGATTTACTTATATTTTATTTATTCCCCCGAGAGTTTTCATAGATATGAAATCCAATCAAGAGTTGATGAAGAAATTGAATGAATCTAATGCTGATATTTTGAATAAAATTCAAGACATCAAGAAAGAATACGAGTACAACATCGAGAATATTCCTGATATGAATAACAATAGTGGTGATATGTTTAACCCAAGTGATAACAGCAGCAATTTTCATAGAAGGAGCTGTAACAACGGAGGTCTTATCGTCCGAAGGACAGGATAGAAGAAAGCCAGTCGTTCCGAGAACGGATCTTCAGATAATGTTCGCCCCGGGCGGGAATCGAATTCGCGACCTATAGTTAGGACTTTAAAGCTAAGACTAATAAATAATAATATTAATATCCAAGATTTGTATCTATGTAGGTACTGCTATTTTGGACTTTAAAGCTCATTTCAACAATCCCATGATTCTTACATTTTACATTGAAATGGGATACTCTTCTAATGAAAGTCCTGTTTGCGGAGTCCATGGAGTATGTTGGACAATTACCACAGCAGCAGTATGAATATGTTTGCCGGAGACTCTGTTGTCTCTCCAAAGATTGTTGCTTTAAACTTGAGCGAAAAATCATCTGAGGAACTAAATGAATATGCATTGAAAGAGTTCACTGACGAATCAAAAGAAAGTCCTCGGAAAAGATATGCTACTGATGCATACTTCCCTGAAGTTGAGGACTATCCATCATATGACACAAGTTCAGACGCGAAAAAGAAAGTCCTCGGAAAAGATATGCTACTGATGCATACTTCCCTGAAGTTGAGGACTATCCATCATATGACACAAGTTCAGACGCGTACCCTTCCTATGATGATTATGAAAGCTCCAGTCCAGCATCTGAGGAACATTCCAAGGCCAAAAGTTATGACATTCCTT
>NW_007392439.1:0-1191 GCF_000475195.1 Diaphorina citri | reverse complement strand
TATTGTAAATAAAAACCTAGACATTTTCACAGGATTAGGAAAGTTCCCTAATGAGTGTGAGATTAGATTAAAATCAGGAATAGACTTACCTGTAATTAGACCCCCTAGAAGGGTTCCTAACAAGTTGATTGCTCCTCTGAAGAGCACACTAGAGGAAATGGTTGCTAATAAGATTATTGTTCCAGTAGATGAACCTACTCATATTGCAAGTAATATTGTAATTGTAGAAAAACCCAATGGTAAACTAAGAATCTGTTTAGATCCTGTAGATCTTAATAAGTTTATTGTACATGAACATTGTTTGGTACCTACTCTAGATGAAATTAAGTCCAAGTTAGCTAATAAAAGTTTATTCAGTGTGTTAGACCTCAAGGATGGGTTTTACCAGATTCCATTGAAAGATGAGAGCACAGATCTCTGCTGTTTTAGCAGTCCTTTTGGTTTTTTCAAGTTCCTAAGGGTCCCTTTTGGTTTAGCAATAGCACCAGAAAAGTTTATGAAGTACAATTTGAAAATATTTGGTGACATAGAAAATGTTATAATATATTTCGATGATATATTGATAGCCACAGAGGATGAGAAAACTCATCTTGATACATTGAATAAAGTGTTTGAAAGGGCTAGGGAAATGAATGTAGTGTTCAATAGCTCAAAGTTTCAGTTCATGAAGACAGAGGTTGAATATCTGGGTTTACTATTTGACAAAGATGGGTCAAGGCCAAGTGAGGATAGAATTGAGGCCATTGTGAAGCTAGAAAATCCCAAGAATTGTAAAGAGCTCATGAGGTTCCTAGGTATGGTCAATTTCTTGAGACCATACATACCCGAGTTAGCAACTATTAGTGCTCCGCTTAGAGAACTCTTGAAAAAAGAGGTTAAGTGGCATTGGTATAGCAAACATGATGAAGCTGTAAAGCAGATCAAAGATATAATTAGTAATCCACCAGTGTTGAGGAATTTTGATTGTAAGTTGCCAATTGTGTTACAATGTGACAGTAGTCAACATGGGGTTGGGGCTTGCCTTATTCAAAATGGGCAACCTGTGGCATTTGCCTCCCGTAGTTTAAACAGTGCTGAGGTCAATTACCCTCAGATAGAAAAGGAAATGCTAAGCATTGTTTTTGGATGTAGAAAGTTTAACGATTATATCTATGGACATGAAGTGGTAGTGCAAACAGATCACCTCCCATT
>NW_007392438.1:0-1191 GCF_000475195.1 Diaphorina citri | reverse complement strand
CATGTCTGTTAGCAATGGTCATCTGTTCAAATCCCGCGTCCACATTGGGTTGCCAAAATGTTTTGGCAGGGTTTTCTATTTTCTTCCTGTTGTCTTGAGACATAGGTACGTGTGGTGCCCATTTCAATGCGCTTGGCAAGATCCTCATTTAACTGTAAACGTCTCCTATGTGTTGCTTTTAGTTGAGGATATTCTTTGTGTGCTTCACTATATCCCATTCTAATCCTCTCATTGTTTTCTCATCTATTAGTTCAAGATCGATCCGAGATGTTGAATTTTTGGTTCTTTGTAAACGTCTCCTATGTGTTGCTTTTAGTTGAGGATATTATTTGTGTGCTTCACTATGTCCCATTCTAATCCTCTCATTATTTTCTCCACTATCAGTTCAAGATCGATCCGAGATGTTGAATTTTTTGGTTCTTGTTGTCGACTATTCCCGAGTCGAGTTCTTTTTACTTTCTAAATTGTTATGTAGATTAGAGCTCGAGCCACTTGGAGGTTAGGCGAACAGTATGAAAAGATTTGTTACAACTGTGAAGTTATAGCTTATAACTCCCGGGAGTTATTAAAGTTGTAAATCAAACTGTGGTAGATTTCGTGATCCGTGACCGAAACAGATCATAAATCTTTTCCTGTTTTCGAAACCAAGGAAAGGGTACGAAATTAGCACTACGATTGTTGGTCGGACTACGAATACTACCAATAATATTGTAAGAAAAGAATTGCCAGCCTGTTTTTAGTCGAGTCACACTACGAAGTAGGTACATATCAACTTTTGGCTGGTACATCTACCTACTGTCAGACGGTTTTTGACCGTTCCTAGGCTGTTCCTTTTTGAACCTTTGAGTCGGACTACGAATACTACCAATAATATTGTAAGAAAAGAATTGCCAGCCTGTTTTTAGTCGAGTCACACTACGAAGTAGGTACATATAAACTTTTGGCTAGTACATCTACCTACTGTCAGACGGTTTTTGACCGTTCCTAGGCTGTTCCTTTTTGAACCTTTGGAGTGAGTTTCATTTTTACATAGTTTTATACTTGAGATCACTGTTTGGTTGGTTTGTTTGTTTCAGTACACGTTCACTCTATTTATCCTACAAAAAGGAATTCCCTTTACAAGTTTTTCAACCGAGTCCTCAACATTTTCAATTTCTTCTCTCGTGTACTTTGTGAACTTGGCTGGCTTCT
>NW_007392437.1:0-1191 GCF_000475195.1 Diaphorina citri | reverse complement strand
TATCAACTAATCAAGAGAGAGCAATCTGTAAAAAGGAGTTAGTAAGGGTTAACTGTGGAAGAAATATCCACTAAGAGATTTTGACAAAACTTATCAACTAATCAAGAGAGAGCAATCTGTAAAAAGGGGTTAAGGTTAGTAAGGGTTAACTGTAGAATAAATTTATATTCACTAAGAGACTTGGACAAAACTTATCAACTAATCAAGAGAGAGCAATCTGTAAAAAGGAGTTAGTAAGGGTTAACTGTAGAAGAGATTCATATCCACTAAGAGACTTGGACAAAACTTATCAACTAATTAAGAGAGAGCAATCTGTAAAAAAGGGTTAGTAAGGGTTAACTGTGGAAGAAATATCCACTAAGAGATTTTGACAAAACTTATCAACTAATTAAGAGACAGCAATCTGTAAAAAAGGGTTAGTAAGGATTATTATTTGAAGAGGTTTGATAAAAGGGAACTGTAACTACTAAGGTCTTATCGTCCGAAATTGAAGAGAGAAGGAAGACAGGATAGGAGAAAGCCAACCGGTCCGAGAACGAACAGTATCCGTTCTGGATAAAATCCGCCCCGGGCGGGAATCGAACCCGCAGCCTAGCGCTTACAAGTAGACGCGCTACCAACCAAGCTAACTAGGCTGGTTAGTAAGAGTTAACAGTAGAAGACATCCATCCGAGAACGAACAGTATCCGTTCTGGATAAAATCCGCCCCGGGCGGGAATCGAACCCGCAGCCTAGCGCTTACAAGTAGACGCGCTAACAACCAAGCTAACTAGGCTGGTTAGTAAGAGTTAGCAGTAGAAGACATCCACATCCAGTAAAAGACTCGGACAATAGTTCATCAACCAATCGCAGGCCACCAAAACCGTCTTACCAGTGGCCGTCTGAATCAAACCCGCGGACTCTGAGTTGTCAGTCGGTTGTTCTAACTGTGGGTCGTCCAATGGGACATCGTCTATGAAGATACTAGGCGCTGTCGTCGCTATGACGACCACAAGAATCACAAAACATTTGTCAGAATTTAAAAAAGTCTAAAAAAAATCTAAATCATGACTTAAAACCTAAAACATGATTTATTTGTAGTGAAGCTGAAAGCCTCTGCACAATTTTGTGGATAACACACATAGCACAGCATTACCAAGAGACTCCTTTACTGATTCTATCACCTCAGTAAATTTTCTTTTCACTCTGGTA
>NW_007392436.1:0-1191 GCF_000475195.1 Diaphorina citri | reverse complement strand
GCACCACACGCTATTGCCTTAACCAGAAACTTGTTCAAGTTTTAGCAGTCGCGCTCTCTCTGAAGCAAATTGTTTGTTGAATTTCTAGTGCAAAAAAACGAAATTTTTATTCGGGGTGCTCCTCAAGAAGTGGAGTTTGCTGCCATTGAAATTCTCTCTAGATATTTCTTCTTGTGGAATCTGGAATCTGAAATGAGAAAGCCACGATTTTTCCTTCTTCTGGAGGCATTTATCTAATATCAGTCCAGAATTCTACGTGGGAATTGGAATCTGGATACCGTTAACTCGGTTCACAGATTCCACAAGAAAATTAAACCGAATCCCTAACAGCTTTTGAATCCCGAATCCACAAATCCACATCTAGAGGGATTTGAGGAATTTGTTTTTAAAAGTTTGCAAAATGAAAAGTTTGAACCACAATCACATTTCGAAGCTCGACCAATCCTTCAAAACTTTCTAGCGTTCCTCATCTTGCTTCGTATTTCAAAAGAAATAATAGGTAATCTCTCAAGTCTGATCTAACCGCAAGTTGGAATGACAAAGGACAACACCGTTGTAATTATTCCTTATTACTATTGAAAATACCTACTGGGTTCAGTATAAAGTTAATTGGTGTCTATTCGTACCAGAAATTTTTCCTTATTACTATTGAAAATACTACTGGGTTCAGTAAAAAGTTAGTCGGTGTCTATTTGTACCAGAAAATTTCACTTTTTCCTTCATTATTATTGGTCACATCAGGAAAGGTTAAGAAGGATAGCTTGCTATCCAATCAGAGCAAAGAGATCCTCTTTTTTTTAGCGGTACGAATTATTGGTAGAAAGGAGGAAAAAAAGTGATTTACCTGTGCGTGTACCCTGTAATATCATTATGTTTAGTAAAGTTGTTGTTGTTGTTATTGTTGTTGTTTTTTTTTTAACTTACCTAGGTAGGTACAGGATCTGGAGATGAAAGAAAGAAAATGAATTCTATACATTACTATCATTATTTCTTGGGTCGTTCACTTCTAGTGGTCAGAGAGAAAGATGGGTAAGTAATGTAGTAAAGTATCTCCTGGGCCCTGTTTCATGAAACTTATAAGTCCTGTAATACAGGGAAATTGCCTCTATTAAAGCCAAATTTTGCCAGCCTAGTTAGCTTAGTTGGTAGTGCGTCTGCCTTGTAAGCGCTAGGCCGCGGGTTCGATTCCCG
>NW_007392435.1:0-1191 GCF_000475195.1 Diaphorina citri | reverse complement strand
GTCAATGAGGTACTTGTTTAGAAGTTACGTCAATGAGGTACTTGTTCAGAAGTTACGTCAATGAGGTACTTGTTCAGATGTTACGTCAATGAGGTACTTGTTCAGAAGTTACGTCAATGAGGTACTTGTTTAGAAGTTACGTCAATGAGGTACTTGTTTAGAAGTTACATCAATGAGGTACTTGTTTAGAAGTTACGTCAATGAGGTACTTGTTTAGAAGTTACGTCAATGAGGTAGGTACTTGTTCAGAAGTTACGTCAATGAGGTACTTGTTCAGAAGTCACGTCAATGGAAAATTGCTACAAAAAGGAGCTGTAACAAATGAGCAGTGACCAGTGTTATCATAGGGTTACATTTCGCTGGTTTTTTTCTGCCTTGGGAAAAAAACAAGAAGAAGTTACGTCAATGAGGTACTTGTTCAGAAGTCACGTCAATGGAAAATTGCTACAAAAAGGAGCTGTAACAAATGAGCAGTGACCATGACCAGTGTTATCATAGGGTTACATTTCGCTGGTTTTTTTCTGACTTGGAAAAAAAAACAAGAAATAATGTCGAAATTAAAAATAAAATAAATGAGACTCATCGCTCACTCACCTTTCTACATCTGTCCAGCACATCCTCCAGTTTTCCATTGAGAATATCCATAGCATTAACTTCCTCATTTTCCGAGGAAGAAGTTTTACGGCCCAGTTTGGATTTTTTCACCATGATGACTTCATCAATGACCGATTCCATGTCCTATGAATTATTTGAAGATTCCTAAAACAAGACATGCTTTGCAGTGGCACCTAGATTCAGGCTTCATAGCAAGAAGAAGTATCCGAGTCCACAAACTTATCAAACGACCCGTAGCGCTGTTAGCAGAATCAACATTCCTCCGCAATCTACCTAATATACCTATAATAGCAATTAATGTTCCCGAAAAGTACTACGTATGTACTTAGTGGAACATGAAAAGATTGTTATAATAAGAAAGTAAGCAATAAATCTATTACTATTACTATAACTTTGATTGAAATGTAACTTAAGTTTAAGAATATAACAATTGAAATGTAACTTTGATTGAAATGTAACATAAGTTTAAGAATATAACAATTGAAATGTAACATAAGGTTAAGAATATAACAATTGAAATGTAACATAAGTTTAAGAATATAACAATTGAAATGTAACTTTGATTGAAATGTAACA
>NW_007392434.1:0-1191 GCF_000475195.1 Diaphorina citri | reverse complement strand
AGGAAACGCTGCATGCATCCTAGGGTCTCTACCGGAGGGGAGAAATTTTTGGGACTATCTAAAGTTCAAGCTTCAAGTCAAGGTTTATATTTTTATCTTCGTCATAAGTTATACAAATCAGAAAATGCAAAGTTTTTTGTGGAATAGGTCAGGGAGGGAAACGAAAAATTATTGTACATAGATATAAAGTTGTAAATACAAATGATCTGTTGTATATTTGAGAGCAAGAAAATCGGGTAAGCAGTAGGATTGCACGCCAGAGGTCCCCGGTTCGATTCCGGTGGGGTCAAAGTTTTCAGGTGAACAATTTAATCGGAAAGTAACCAGTTGTAGTGATAGGTACCAGTGTAAATATAATAATAATAGTGCTTATTTATACTGCTCGCATAGGACTGAAAAGTCCCTTTACTCCAGCAGTAGGCTACTACTATTATTGTGGTCAAATTCTCAAATTGTATTGAGGATAAAATTCCATACCTCGGCTGGGATTGAACCAACGCCCTCCTGTTTACCAGTCGAGCGCCTTGATCACTACAATATACTCATGGTAAATGGGAAATAATAGTCAAGGAGGCACTTGGTAATGCTGAAATATCCTTAAAAGTTGTAAAGGAGCTCTCTGCTTTACCACAAGGAGTCACCTTAAATTGTAGGTCAATGTACAGTTTTCTACACAGTGGCGGCGTGGTCTAAATTCAAGTGTAGGGCGTGTAGGGCTCATGCACAGGTCTACCAAGTCCCATCACAGTACATGCCATTAATATTTATGGCCATTAGAGTGAACTTTTGAGTTGTATGGCCGCCATACATACACGCTACGCCACTGTTGCTACACAATTGTACAGACTTGAGAGGGTCCTAAAACGTTTAGTAACGGATAGTACCCTTTGAACTGGTCCGATTTTCTTTTTTAAATCCAATTTCTTTGTGTTATTATGTCACAACTTTGGTGCTCACTGCAGCATGGTAGGATTTTTCCCAATACAATACATATGTCAATAATCCTAACAACCAATGTTTACCTACCATGCTGGCACCGGTCGCTATGCGCATTTATATGTCATAGCTACTCATTTTCCTCACGAGGCTGAGTGGGCCCCGCAACAGCCAATTACGGGATCAATCATTTGCATGATACAAATTTCTTGACCCCGCCGGGAATCGAACCCGGGTCTTCCGCGTGCAAGGCGA
>NW_007392433.1:0-1192 GCF_000475195.1 Diaphorina citri | reverse complement strand
GAGATCACAGGAGGCCGGAGACTTTGAGTTCAGCGGGCCTTACATAACTTCGCATGGAACAATACGCTATCTCCATATGGGCTTGATCCTTTACAATGGGATGGGATATAAATGATGCCAGAATGGATCCCGTATATCACAACACAAACGTAGCATCGGGTGGATTAAAAATATGCCATTGAGAGTTACCTACAGGAATTTTCAAAAGTTCGGGCGGCCTGCGAACTTCAAGTTCCAACACTCTGGAAGTCTGAAAGACTCTCTGAACAGCGGATATTACCTATCTAGTTGGTATCCATTTTTTCTGACAAGTATAACATGAGGTAGGTACATAGATATGCGAATACCTAATCATAATCATAAATAGTAAAGTATGTATTATGATCCTGATAAAAGCCGAAAAAACCATGTTGTACCTATTGGGTTTTATTTATAGGAGCTGATTTTGCCCGATAAGTAGCCTCCGTGGCCGAGTGGATATCACACTAGGCTTGCACGCAGGAGGTCCGGATTCGATTCCCGGCGGAGCCAAGGTTTTTTTCGGCTCTGTGCTTGGAGTTCGGGATGCACTCAGCCTCGTGAGGACAATTGAGTAGCTACTTTAATCGAGTAGCGACCAGTGGCGACATTACCAGAGTAAAAAGAAAAATTATATGATATGTCATAAATGGTACAGGAGGCTCTTAGTAATGCTGTGATATCCACAAAAAATGTGAAGAAGATCTCAGGTTCACCACAAAGAAATCATGATTGCCTAGGCCCTAGGGCAAGTTCTACAATTCAACAGATTTTACTGTTAATTATTTATTGCGCTAATAGGTATACGAGTATAACATGTAGGTACCCACTGTTGTGCCCTCTTAAAAACAGTACACTCATAGCACACATTTTCAAGCACCCTGTGATTTCAGTACCTCAACGATTTTGCCCGATAATCTGACGTCCATAAACAAACTCCACATCGTTGCTTTACTGAAGTTGTAAAATACTAGAGGGTTTGGTACTGCGGCCTTATGCTAAGGAGCAAGGTTTAGTTAGAAGTCCAATACCTCCGACTTCTTGGAGAGAGGAGAATGTCCAAGTTCTTAAGGAGTCCTTTGGTTGGACAATTTGGTTTACAACAAATTATAGATCGCAGGCCTGTTACTCGTCATCAGATCAGCTCAGAATACTAGAACAATGGCGTCAGTGT
>NW_007392432.1:0-1192 GCF_000475195.1 Diaphorina citri | reverse complement strand
AGAAGTGGGAGAAAGAATACAAGGAGAAAAATAATGAAAAGGAGAAGAATAAAAAGTAAAGAAAGAGGAGGAGGAAGAGAAGGAGGAGGAGGAGAAGGAGGAAGAGGAGGAGGAAGAGGAGGAGAAGGAGGAAGAGAAGGAGGAGAAGGAAGAGGAGGAGGAGAAGAAGGAGGAGGAAAAGAAGGAGGAGGAGAAGGAGGAGGAGGAGGACTAAAAGGAAAAGAATGATGAGGAACATAAGGCGAAGGGGAAGAAGGAGAACGAAATCTGATGTACCTAAGTGTATAATTTAAGGGGGGAAAAAAAGAAAGTTCGCATACTCTTGGCAAAGAAATAAAACAAGTAACTTGTTACTCATGATGCTAATAGAAGAGTTATATTTTACCAGATTCTCAAATAATAACTCATGTTCCAAATATTTCACATTGAAATTAATAGAAGAGTTATATTTTACCAGATTCTCAAATAATAACTCGTGTTCCAAATATTTCACATTGAAAAATAATAATAAAGAACAAGATATCTGCAGGTATTTTCTGCTTATTGTACCGACAACTTTTTACTTTACGGTAGGTACCTATAGTGTTTTCGTTTTGAATTTCTGATAAAATATTTTTTATTCACAAAATTCCGTAATTGGTCTCAAAAAAGTTTATCTTCGTCTGCTTCTTTTTCTCCTTCTCCTTCTTCTCCTTTTTCCGTGTCCAAGGTTACCAAAAAGGACTCCTAGTAGTGTCTATCTATTTTGTACCTACATAAATAGTATTTTCATAAGTTTCAAGGTACCCCAGTTACTAGTAGTGTCTACCTATTTTGTACCTACATAAATAGTATTTTCATAAGTTTCAAGGTACCCCAGTTACTAATTATCTAATGTCACCCCGATTTACAGTATTTTCAGCCGAAACCTAGTGCAGATGTATTTTGGATCACTGTTTGCAGGCAAATATTAAAACGAGTCAATTACCAGTGTAAACATAGGCACATTGCCTGACACACTTGTCTATGATGATGTAATGGAAATAAACACTATTCTAAATAAAGATACCTATACAATACCTACCAGTCATAGAGGTAATGTAGGTAGGTATACCAATATTACCAATGGATCACTGAAGTTGAGCAGCATGGTGCGCGGTTAAGATTTGAACGGGTGACCATTTCGGAATATAGGCCCCAAATTCAGAAGCTG
>NW_007392431.1:0-1192 GCF_000475195.1 Diaphorina citri | reverse complement strand
CCAGCACTCATGACGTGTTCGGCCGATCGGTCAAGAGTTGGGGTAAGTCCTACATTTGGTCTCCTTTCCGTATTTCCGGATTTCTCACCAAAAGTATTCCGACAGCACGCTGGGAAAAGTGGCAGGATATTATCAAACGCGTAAAACATGAGTGCTTAGCCTCTATAGCCGTATTTGATTGTGACTTTTTTATAGTCAACATGGCTGAACCTCATTAGATTCCGCTTTGGACGTCCACACTTGCTCTACAAAGCAGAATCTCACAATCTCATTGGTTCAACCATGTTGACTATAAAAAAAAGTCACATAATCAAATACGGCTTAACTTTGTAGTGTTGAAAGTTTAGCATGTATTAAAATAGTTTTACTCCGTGTTTCATGCAAAAAAGGTGCTAGAAATATCTACCTATGTATGTAGCTTCGCTTGATCGATATTGACAACAGAGAAAATATTTTGGGTGTGAAAGTATTAGTGTCAGCCTGACTGTCAGAGCACGGTAGAGAAGGATCTTTATTTTCCACTCTGAGGGTTAGGTGTAGGGGCAAACAGCCCCCAAAAGATGGGTTAAGAAGCTTGTACGAAGGGTCTTTAGTTAGGTATATGCCTCTTTCTGGTGATGGTGGATCAATAATAATTTTAGTCTGTCAGGTCCTGAGATAAGGATTGTCTAAAATTGAATATTTATGTAGGTCAGACCTACAGATATTACATAGATAGCGAAAGAGGTTATTTTGGATGAAACAGAGTAAATTATAGGCTATAGGTAATGCAGGTACCTGTGCCCTGTATGAATAATGGATAAGACGTAAGTGGCGGGCATTAGATAGTAGGTATAATAATTAGGTTTGTACAAATAACAAGCCTTTTCGGAAAAGGCGTTTTGACCATTACACCAAAGAAGAGGGTACAATTACACCAAGACATGTATTTCTAATATCTGCGTCATCAAGATAGCCCTGTTAATCCATACCGTCTATCTACATATTAATATCATGTGCCTACCTAATATCTTTGTTGAGGCATGTTGGAAAAAATCATTGCCCTCATAAATTTCTCATCAAGTTCAGACACTCACACTCGACATCCCACACTCCAGACTTTTTTTTATTATTTAAATTAATTGTTTTTAGAAAGAAGATTGTACCTCGGTACCGCTTTCGCATTACTTCAAGGCACATTCTTTTACATCCA
>NW_007392430.1:0-1192 GCF_000475195.1 Diaphorina citri | reverse complement strand
ACTTTCATTATCCGAACGAGACGAACATAAGGAGTCAACCTGAAATGCGAACAGAAATGTGAGGCAACTTGGAGAGCATTGAATCTGAACCCGGAGGCTCCAAACAGAAAGAAGTCTAGTTAATTTTAGCGTGGAAACTTATTGGAAGTAATCTACACTGTTTTCCGAATTTTCTTCCAGTACTTTCGTTTCTGGGCTCGTAAGACAGCTTAGCTTGTCTTTCTCTCAACAAAAACAGCACAAGTAATAAGCTGATAGTAAAAGGCGAAAGATTTATTCGTTCTGAAGGGAAGCCCTAGCTTAGTACGTCAATCTACCATTAAACAGGGCGTAGACTAGCTTAGTCTGATTGGGGGAATTTGAACAGGGCGTAGACTAGCTTAGTCTGGTTGGGGGAATTTAAACAGGGCGTAGACTAGGTTAGTCTGGCTGGGGAATTTGAACAGGGCGTATATCAGCTTACACTGGATTACCTGAAAACTCTCTGTAGTAAGGACGGACATTAGAAAAAAAGTACCTACTTATAGGACGAACCTACCTTGCATTTGTACCAGGAACTCGGTTTTAATTCGGCGTGCACTTTCACTTTCATTATCCGAACGAGACGAACATAAGGAGTCAACCTGAAATGCGAACAGAAATGTGAGGCAACTTGGAGAGCACTGAATCTGAACCCGGAGGCTCCAAACATAAAGAAGTGTAGTTACTTTTAGCGTGGAAACTTGGTGGAAGTAATCTACACTGTTTTCCGAATTTTCTTGTAGTACTTTCGTTTCTGGGCTCGTAAGACAGCTTAGCTTGTCTTTCTCTCAACAAAAACAGCACAAGTAATAAGCTGATAGATTCGTTTGAACTTAACCCATCTTTTGGGGCTCTTTGCCCCTACACCTAATCCTCAGAGTGGGCTTTTTGTGTATGAACTTAAGCTCTTAAGGTACTGCACCTAATTTCAATTCACAATTTCGGTCGGATAATTCGCTATTGCTACTCGATAGTCAAGTGGTACCGCGATCAGCCAAGTTCTGGTATGTGCTTACCTCATCGCCAGCCTAGTTAGCTTGGTTGGTAGCGCGTCTGCTTTGTAAGTGCTAGACCGCGGGTTCGATTTCCGACTGGGGCGGATTTTATACGGAACGGATAATGTTCGTTCTCGGAACGGCTGGCTTTCTCCTATCCTGTCTTCCTTCTCTCT
>NW_007392429.1:0-1192 GCF_000475195.1 Diaphorina citri | reverse complement strand
AGTATAAGTAGGTACAATATTTTGGCTCTGGTTCGGGCAATAATAACCAGGTGGCATGGGCACTTCGAACTCTTGACGCAGTATAAGCCAGCCTAGTTAGCTTGGAAGGTAGCGCACTTGCCTTGTAAGCGCTAGGTCGCGGGTTCGATTTCTGCCCGGGGCGAACCTCATCCTGAACAGATAAGGTTCGTCCTTGTAAGAGCTGACTTTCTCTTATCCTGCCCTCCTTGACTTTTCGATTTCGGGACGATACGGGACCTCTGTCGGGGCACGTCTTTAGATTTCCCTTTATCAAACTTCTTAAAATCAAGCGTACCGGAAGGCGCGCGAACGTCAAGAGTTCGAAGCGCCGCCCGGCCTATATTAACACGAAACAGAATTTCATCGTTTTTCGGCATTTTCAGCTCAACTTTTCTCCCACTTCCCTTTAACTTTAAGCAAATTTTATTTGATATTCCTGGTCGGACGTGAAAATGGATACGAAATCTCCAAAACCCGACCTTTCTACGATTTGTTTAACCGGTATTCTGATAGGCTCAAAAATCTTGAAAATCGCGATTTTTTTTTTTCTTCTTTTATTAACAATGATAATAAATAAATAAAATAAGGGTGCGTCCACACTACAGTCGGTCCAAGTTGATAGCCGTCCTGAAGATAAAATACGCTCAAAGCGATTTTCTTCTCGCGAACAAAAAAGATCGTCAACACAAGAAATTGAAAAGACTTACCAAAAGCTAGCAGGACTGACAAGTGGGGATTATATATCTCAACATGCACTGAGGTGTGAAGGAGAGTGTGTTTCGTATTTATACGACCACCCCCTGGCTTGAAACTTGCCTCCCTTTATAAATGGAAGTAGGATGTGCATTTGATTTTCGTCTGTTTTCGTTGAGCTTTCAAAATGTCTTGATTTTTATCTAAAAGAAATAATAGAAAGTAAAAAAAAGGTGGATACCTATGTACCTACCTGCTAGAAAAAGATACCTGATGAGTAGTTGGATAGGCAAAGGTTTGTATTAAAAGAGAAAACTGTAAATATGCCATGTCTACCTGAGTAGGTAGATACCTAGTAGGTATTGAGGAAGTTTTGACTGACTGAAGTCAGCGGCAATAGTACGTGGAAAGCACCAGATAGATCAATATGGATCACTGAAGTTAAGCAACGATGCCCGTGGTTATTATCCGGATGGTA
>NW_007392428.1:0-1192 GCF_000475195.1 Diaphorina citri | reverse complement strand
AAATAATGAAGCTTAAAAAGCAGAGCTCCCGCATTTGAGACATAAAGAAAGCCCCTGAAGAAATATATCAATGGATACTAAAATGATAGATGAATAAATGGTAACCATATACAAATTTAATTACAAATGTCAAGGATTCAAGGAATGAACTGTTTATTTTAATTTTTCCAATGTGCTAATACCTAATTGGGGAAAAGTCAAACTAGATAGATATTTTACATAACCATGAATATGACCTATCAGTCATAGTGCTCAGTTCCTTGTTTGTATAGTTCTTGATGATTAGAAAAAAAAAGGAAATATGGTAGAAATGATAATGACTTGGTTTTGACTGGTAAAAAATTTGCGTTAGGTTCGAACCGCTTACTTTTGGGCCATCTGGTAAAATATCAAAATTTTGTTGATGAACACCAACAAAACAGAATAAAATTGTTAATATTTCTAGTCTTAATGGATTACAGGCATAGTCCAAAATGATCTGAAACGTTTCGGACCTAACAGAAATATTTTAAGAGTATTTTTGTTGTAGAAAATCAAATTTTCCTAATAAAACTACAGTCCTATTGGTACCTTATAAGTTTAGTTCAAAATTAAGTCCAAAGAAGTTTTTTAAAATGGTAATAAATTGGTAATATTAAGTAGATAATTATAATAATGGTAAGAGTTACTGTCTAAATCTTAAATTAAAAAAATCTTAGGTAACTTTACATTTCAATCGCAAATCACTGACATGCCAAATAATTTTGAAAACAAAAAATATTTAAATGAGGGAAATAAAAAAAGAGAGGGAAAGAAGAGAATTATCGAAGAAGATGTTGGATATCTTTCAAAAATTTCGAGGGAAAGTAGAAAAGAAAGTGAATAAATTTGGAAGGGAATTTTGAAATTTATTTCCATTTAATTCTTTCGGAAATTTTGTTCTTTTAAGAATCAGTGTTCAAACCAAATCATTTTTTTTTTTTCAACAATTCAGAAGGTTGCTGTATTTCTTCTACTTTGTGTTTCCACTCCTCTCGATTCTCTGCCATCCTCTTCACTTCTTCATATGTCACCAAATTATTTAGAAAAAAAAAGCGCGAACAAACCGTGAATACCGCGAACAATTTGCGGATAGCGCGAAAAAACCGCGGATACCGCGAACAAACCGCGGATACCGCGAACAAACCGCGGATACCGCGAACAAACCGCGGAT
>NW_007392427.1:0-1192 GCF_000475195.1 Diaphorina citri | reverse complement strand
GCACTAAAATCTGACCATCGAAAATTTGACCCGATTACATTACTTTCCTTCCTATAGGATAAGGAAAGTAAAAAATCCCTAACTAACACACACCAGCCAGCCGGTCTGACTTTTATTCAAATGACCCTTATGGTTGGCCTGAAAAGGGATTTCTCTTCACTGACTATCCGTGGTAGGAGACTACAATAAGTAATTTTCGTCATTTCCCTTAATTTAGGTACTTACTATCGATATTCGACTATAATAATCTTCTTTGAAAGTGTAAATCGGAACCGTTTTTGCATTACTTCAAGTCAAAAAGGGGTAATGGCCTCAAGAAGGTTGAGTACAACTGTTCCCTGTTCCAATCCTGCTTAAATGTCACTTTATCCTAGTATGAATCAGGGTTGTATTTAGGGTAGGTTGAGGGGGCCCGGGCAACTCCTCCACGAGCTCAATTTTTCTCCTTGACTACAGACGAGGGTCCGAAATCACAGTTTAGACTCACTTCCTTCAATATTAAAGTGCCAGCACCCAGTCACTCGGTTAGGCTTCCGGCACCCTAGGTTTTCTCTCCCTGGGCCCTGGTGTATGAATGTCACTGGGCCCTGGTGTATGAATGTCACTGGGCCCTGGTGTATGAATGTCACTCTATCCCGACGGAATGCGCGCGGAATCTCATGTCTCCAGAACTTCAAACGGAAAAATAATTAACAAAATATTTGGAAAAGAATGCATGAGTGCTTTTGCGCTCCGGTTTTCACAAAAGAGATTGGAATAATGTTTTGTTCCGAAGCAAAGGTAAGGGAAGGGAGTATACTTTGTGTTTTAAAACAATTTAAAACGCATGGAATGCCTCACAGTGTAGGTATATTACATATGGTGATATGAGAACTTTTAGGATATAGGTAGGTATAGGTACCTACATAATAGGAACGTTTAGCATACGTGTAGAAGTAGGTATTCCCTTGACAGAGTGGAAAGCTTTCATATAGACCAGGCATGTCAAACTGGCGGCCCGCCTGGTCAAATTGTGCGGCCCGCTGCGAGCCACAAGGGTATAATATTAAATAATAAATTACAAATATTTCACAAGGAGACTTTTTATTTATTTTTTTTTTTTATTACATTAATCTGAAACAAAATGAAGTTAAAAAGTACTTCTTGGTAAACGTATCTATCTAATAAAATAATATCTACTTTATCTACTTAC
>NW_007392426.1:0-1192 GCF_000475195.1 Diaphorina citri | reverse complement strand
AGTGTGATTGGCTAATTCATTAATTAAAATTTCATTAACAGTTTTTAGTAAGTTAAACTTCGATTTAATTGGCCTTTAACCAATGTGAATGTAAGTCCACATTAGAGTTTTTTGGAATGTCTGATGCATCTACTCAGCCAAACTTACATCTCCACACTTTTGAAATTGAGTTGAATAGTGAATATTTCAACCTCACCAAGTTACCACTCTCAAAAGATCTGCTAAATCGAGTTCATTGGGAAATTTCTAATCACGTTCTTACCTGAAACAACAAAACAATTAATTATTAAATTAAATAAAGTTGTAATTTTATGAAGAGAACCAGAAAACAGACACAATTTACTTAACTGAAATATTAGTGTATTTAGAAATCAAACATACACACATACGTGTAGAAGTAGGAAAGTAAGAATATATGAAACTTTCGTTAAGGTTGATATCCTTTTCAAAATCTTGCTTCTAAAGACATTCTACAAATGAAATACATATTGGAGACCGTATTGGTGTTTGTGAAGATGTTCAAAATTTTGGATGACAAATGATGCGTTTTTGGAAACAGTATAATGAAATTACTAATGTCAAAGCCATTAGGAATCAAGTCTTCTAAGTGAATACTAAAAAGTCACCAGAAATAGCTTTTTTTATGAATAAGAAATGACTGGTGATATTTTTGTGCTTACTCGTGATGGCAATGAAAGGCGGGTTCACTTCCTAGAGTCAGACATATTTTCTGGAACTGTGCAACTATGTATATCCCTTTGTGCTACTAATAATTATGTATATCCCTAAATTCATTTTCTACACGTCTGCTGAAGGGAAAGATGTAATATTTAGCCGTCGAACCACAGGACTTCAAGAATCGTACAGGGCTTTTCCAATAATCCTATAGCCTTGTGTCTAATAACGCTGATCTCTGAATATTCGTATTCAAAATTGAAAGTTTTAAAAGAGTAAGCTGAGAGCAATCCGCAGGTCCCATGTCTCATTTTCGGCTAAGTTTTGAGATAAATAATAATTGTTACATTTCGTTTGCTGACAACATTTTCAGCTTCAAGCGAGTGGTGACGTGATTATTAATGATCCTTGATGATGTCTTACTTTGTGTTGAGAAGTCTTTGTTCGTTTGTTTGGAGAGAGTTGTTTTCTATTGTGGAAAGAAGGGTAGCAATCATACGTCTGCTTGAAATTTTCG
>NW_007392425.1:0-1192 GCF_000475195.1 Diaphorina citri | reverse complement strand
GGAGTTGGGGTCATGATCAGTCCAGCAATGTAAACCTTTGGGTGGTATATGACCGTTTCTAACTATAATTTTTGGAAGGTAAGCTTCCCAAAAGTCACTGTCCACAGTTGGGTAGTGATGTGTCTGCCCGCTCTTTGGTAACTCCGCCAACCCTGTTTTCTCATTGATTTCCAATCCCAATGACAGCTGTGTTGTCATCAAGAGAATTCGGGTCACGTGCAAGTCCAGAAATGGAAACCTTTGAGTCACAAGCATCATGCTGATCGGTCGGACAGATATACATGAGGACAGAACTCCATTCTGGACAACACAAACCTTATGGTTCATTATTTCCAAGTAATGATGATGAAAAATCAGAAAATCCGGAATTCCATCATTACTGATCTGAACACAGTTAACACCTTATAAAAATAATCAACGATAAAGTGACAGAAGTATTGACATTACTAATGCACATTAAACTCACCCAGCCCGAGTTGGACCGCGAAAAGCCAGCACCATCGGGATATACTAACCACGCGTAACCTTACTTATCTCTTATCTTTGATGGTGATCCATTGGGTACTGCTGGTTCAGCTGGTGCGTTCAACGTGTTATTGCCAATTTCTTCAGTCCACTGAAGCACTATTTACTTTGGTGATTTTATCCTTTTCTTTGCGAGTTACGAATGCGCAGGTCCCAAGCTCTGAAGCACTATTTACTTTGGTGATTTTATCCTTTTCTTTGCGAGTTACGAATGCGCAGGTCCCAAGAGAATATCCACTACGAGTTACGAATGCGACCTTATGGTTGCCGTAATAATCTTGTACCCTCTTCTGTACCTTGAGTACAGACGTGCACATTAAAGGTAGAAACACACTACCATCACATCACGTGACGTGATAGTAGTGTGGCTGTCCTGAACGAAATTACCAACAACTTTGAACTACCCCATGACTTCACCTGACATGACTTTACGTCATGATAATGACATGACTTAAAAGTAGAAACACACCTTTACGTGACATGACTTAAAGGTAGAACACAGAAAAACACAGAAAAAGGCGACTAACAGTTTGAACTTTGAAAGTTTAAATCCTCTGATTTGCGAAAGACTTTGTCGAAAGAGAGTGCTCTTACAAATCATTTTCGGTTTCGGCATCTTCCTGGATAATGATAATGAGATAAAAATGGTTCCTCTCGTATGAATTTT
>NW_007392424.1:0-1192 GCF_000475195.1 Diaphorina citri | reverse complement strand
TTACGACAACGCACAAAATTCGAACTCGTCAAGTTGTACTGGGATACAAGAAGTACATATAACAACAGAAACGAGCCTTTCTGTGAAGTTAATTATCTGAAACCATGATTTTCAGGATTTATTGACTTGAAATTCTTGGAAAAGTTGACTAATTTAGTATTTAGCCTATTTTTAGCCTATTTTCCTCCAATACTTATGATTTTCTAAACGTTCTGTTCGTTTGTTCTGTTCCAGGTAAGAGTAAGACCATGCAATACCCTGACGAATTTCAAACAGGACTCTAAAAGTCTGAAATTGGGAAAAGTAAGCAAATTGACCTTCTGTTTCAAAACCCCTCGTATCCATGTTGTTCAAACCCAAAAAACACCTGTTAAAAGGGTTCAGGCAATGTGTGGTCAAATTCTCAAAACAACTGACAACACCACGTGATTAAAACGTCCTGACCACCAAGGTTGGTATGCCACAATTATAATGACCCTAAACGCAGTCAAAATAGTGCCACGTAATATTATAATCAGTCTGGGAGGCCCAGCCTACGTAATTGAGCAGACATATCCATATCAAAACAAATATATCCAATATCCATGATATATCCAAATATTTTAACATTATCTACTGTGTAGAATTTGTAGAAGCACAGCCATTTTCAGCACTATGTAATCTATTCCTATCTATGTATCTGCTAGCTGTTGAATGAATGACTTTCAATGAAGACTTGCTCTTTGCCCATGTGAGATAGGATGTTCGTAGTATACGGGCCTGTTGTAATGCCTATTCTATCGTTAAATGAAGTATCGCGTAACCAAGCTTTTGCTGATAGACGAGATGAGTAATTTCATTGGTGGTTAGTAGTTAGGCAGATACCCACAGTTTCTTCATAAACTTAATAGCATTTATCAATACACTGTCTTCTCTCACCAGATCCTTTCTTTCGGACAACCGGCCCTAATGTCCCATTCACATTGACTAATTCTTATTCCACTCAGCGCCGCCATCGGTTAGTTCTTCATGTCCAGTAGTCCACTGTCCATCCTCTTCAGTATATTCCATTCTATTCCTCAGAAGCCATTAATCTATTCCATACATGTCCGAACTTTCACCCCGGTTATTATCCTTATAGTTAGGCTTGCCAAACGTCCCGAATTGGCCGGGACAGTCCCGAATTTCAGGGGGTGTCCCGGCGTCCCGTTCA
>NW_007392423.1:0-1192 GCF_000475195.1 Diaphorina citri | reverse complement strand
AAAATGTAAAAAGCAGGAAGGTAACTTGTTGCAAACTTATTAGCGTGATGGAAAATATTATGATGTTGGCAAAAAGTTTTGGAGTTGAATTCTTAGATTTCTTAGTTTTCAGCTATGTAGTTAGCACTTAACTTCTTGTTAGTACCTACTTAACTTCTAGTTTGCACTCAAGTTTGGCAAGTTTCAAGTCAATCAGTCCAGAGAAAGTTACTCAAAAGTTAGTAACAAGATTGTAGATAAACAGACAAACGAACAATAGACAGACAAACAAACAAACTAACAGATAGACAAACAAAGAGACAGACCAACAGACTAACAAACAGACAAACAAACCAACCAACCAACAGACTAAAAAACAGACAAACAAACCAACCAACAGACTAACGAACAAACAGACAAACAAACTGACGGACTAACAGACAAACAAACTAACAGATTAACAAACAAACAGATAGGAAAACAAACAGACTAACAAACAATAGACAGACAGACAAACAAACAAATACGTAGACTAACAAACCAATTAACAGATTAACAAACGAATTTCAGCTAGAAGTGGGGAGAGTGGTGAACCCATGCTACATCCTTCAAGTTGTTGGTAGGTACATCCATTGAACTGAAAGTAATTCAATTTGGTCACAAGTTCTAGGGCATGTTTGTAGGCTTCTTTCTCAGCGGGGGACCAGTTGGAATGTTGATGTACTAAATATTGGAGTTTGGACACAGCTACACATCCTTCAAGTTGTTGGTAGGTACATCCATTGAACTGAAAGTAATACGATTTGGTCACAAGTTCTAGGGCATGTTTGTAGGCTTCTTTCTCAGCACAAACGAACAAACAAACAGACTAACGAACAATAGACAGACAAACAAACTGATATAGACTAAATTAACAGATTAACAAATGAACAAACAAACAGGGATCTCAAGGCAAATAAAAATATGTGAAAAATTAATCAACAGAAAAACTAAAGTACTGTGTTTGCTGGGCAGTCAATATTTTTGATGGCATCAATAAGTTCGGATCTATTACTTATGCTATGGGTGGACTTCCAGGATACGTGTGCCCAGCAAGAAGCCTACAAACATGCCCTAGAACTTGTGACCAAATCGTATTACTTTCAGTTCAATGGATGTACCTACCAACAACTTGAAGGATGTAGCATGGGTTCACCACTCTCCCCACTTCTAG
>NW_007392422.1:0-1192 GCF_000475195.1 Diaphorina citri | reverse complement strand
AAGGCATTTGCATACAATAGATTTACGTACCTATTCAATAGATTTACCTACAATAGATTGGCCACCACATTTACCTATTATCTGAGAAAGTGATTTACATACCGATTTTACCGATTTGTCGACTGGTTGAGCAATGTTATCTGTCAAACTTAGTCCAGCCACTCACTATGAGGGTAGACCTGACCCGTGGACCTTTTCAGCCGTATATACCTGTCAGGCCTACCTGATAGTGAGTGACTGGCCTTACTGACCAGGTTCTCAGGTAGACCTGACAGACGAACCTGATCAGATGTACCTGTCAGGTCTAACCGATAGTGAGTGGTTAGCCTTACTGACCAGGTTCGTCAGGTGTGATTTGGACGGGTGGTTGTTTGGGATAGGTACCACATGTTGTTAGCTATATATTTCGGGGTGCACTCAGCCTCATGAGGACTGAAGATAAGATAGGCCTTTTAGGCGATGCAGAAAAGGCTACCTCTCACATGAAAAAATCTTCTTAGCCCGGCTTGTGGCGCATGGATTTTGTGAGCAAATCCTGATGTTTACAGACCTCAGCTTTTGGCATAATAATAGTATTTACGTATTTTTTACTTTTTTTTTATTCCTTCTTTTTAATTTTCTTTTCTTTCGTTGTTTGTTTCAGGTAAGTGATCTGATGGGGGAAAATGTAAAAAGGTAGATAGATACTTTGTTGGTATCAAATACTCAACTTTCGACCTTTGACAGATTGGTAAGGAGATTCCTTGACTTTTGATTCTATTCTTACCATGGCAGCATGGTAACACCCATATTTATGAACAAAATGCTGGCTCTTAAGTTCGTGCTAAGCATAGTCTCAAGGCATTTGATTGGTCAATTTTGACTTGAGACTGATCTAAGAACGATCATTATTGTTCATAAGTACGAGTGTTAGATGCTGTTCCAGTTAAATCAAGCCCTTATCTTGAGGGAAATTCTATATGAAAAGGAAGCAACTTGGCTTCAAAGTGAAGTCAAGGGTTAGGTGGTAGAGAACGCCTCCAGTAATATACCTACTATGAATAAGATAACTAGATACAGTCGAACCTTTCTCTGATACATAGGTAATTGGAAATCCAAGGGACCGGCAATTTTTTTCCACTTCAGATTACGAGTTAAAATTTCCAATACACACTAGTACCTACATCAGGCTTGTCCAGGCCTACCTGATAGT
>NW_007392421.1:0-1192 GCF_000475195.1 Diaphorina citri | reverse complement strand
GAACAAAATGGGTACTAAATGATGGGCTTTGGTACAAATTCGCAGCAAAAGTTGTGGTGCTAACTTCACGCACCTCAGAAAATTTCAAATTACGACTTCCGCACAACAGCTGTCCCGTGAATTTATTCATTACAGCTTCTGATTAATAAATTATGCTTATACTAGAGAGTTAGCGAGAGGTTAATACCTAGATACCTAGGTCAGGGGACAAGTTGAGTGAGCTTTAGAGCTTACTCAAGAACCAATTGTCCGATTGAGCCCGAAATTTAACTACCTGATTCCCTTTGTGTGGGAATGTGTGAAAATGAAAAGTGTGTGCCAATGTAAGATGTGAGCCAAGTTTCGTCAAAACCAGACTAACTAACTCAAAATCGAACTAAAAGAAGTTATGGTGAAACAGACAGACAACAGTAAGAGGAAAAATCCAATCACCCTGACGGAACATGACCCATGGAGCAAACCCGTCCTAGTCGCAATATTCCTGGGACTCAAAACCAACCACGAAACGGTGGAAGTTGAAGACTGCTGAAGCTACTACTATTATAATATTATTATAACAGGAAAAATCGTCGAGAACGTAGAACTGACTTGAAAAATTCGCTAATGGAATCTCACCTAGCGTGATTTTCTTGAAATGGTCATGTCAATCAAGTGGAACAAAGCACTAGACAAAGAAACAGTGAGTAGGTTTATCGTCAAGTCCGGGGGATCACTAATTGCCAATCAGGATCTAAAACGTTACGTGTGCCAACTGACAATTTGAATGAGATATACATCTGAATAAGTTTTAACTCGAATTCATTCGTTTTTCTTGGCTTTTGGTTGTGTTTCCTTGTGAAAATATTGCACCTTGGCCTCGATTGTACAACTTCCAAGAGTTCCAGGTCTTCTAGAATAGCCCACCTCACCTCGGTGGTCGAGTGTTTCTGTTTGATAACTTTGATGAATTAATCTCATTCATTCGTTTTTCTTGGCTTTTGGTTGTGTTTCCTTGTGAAAATATTGCACCTTGGCCTCGATTGTACAACTTCCAAGAGTTCCAGATCTTCTAGAATAGCCCACCTCACCTCGGTGGTCGAGTCTTTCTGTTTGATAACTTTGATGAAATAATCCTGAGTTCTTGAAACAACTCTGTGGTTTTATTTAACTTGAGATCTTTGTTGTTTATATGTTTGGGTTAAATCTTGTACCT
>NW_007392420.1:0-1192 GCF_000475195.1 Diaphorina citri | reverse complement strand
AGCTAGAGACTTGAAATTTGGTATGTAGATGTCAAATGTGACAAGGATGCGACACGAAACTTTTGGTTAAGACCGGTGTAACGCTTGGCGGCATTTTACTGCTTTTTGGCGGTTTTCGGTGTAATTTAACAATATCTCGGGAACGGTACAAGCTAGAGACTTGAAATTTGGTATGTAGTTCACAAATGTGACAAGGATGCAACACAAAACGTTTGGTTTAGATGGTTGCTGCGCTTGGTGGTATTTTGACAGCTTTTGGACAATTTTTCGACCGTTTTTTTGGCGGTTTTCAGTTATAGCGACAAAACGGTTAGAGATATTGTAAAAGTTAGGGTAAAAGAACACTCAAATAAGCATCATTCAATAGGATAAGGAAAGTCGTGTGATGTTCACACCAGATTTTTCTCTATTCTTTCCTATATTCCTCAACCATTGTTTCTTCCTCCCAACTTCTTTTTCGTTCTGCTATTGAAGACAAATCGAGATGAAGGAGGGGTTCGTGGCGTGATGACAAATATTTGAATTCTTGTGAATGACAAATGATGTTTCAATGTAAAATATGAATTATTATGGTTATTCTTGATGTTCTCTTTGATGGGGAAGAGTGATTGCTTTCTCAAAGGAATTGGGTCACATTGCATTGTCGGGAAAATATTGTTAAGGTTAGGGTAGGACCGTATTCAGAGACTACTAATGAATGTGGGTGACTCTAATTTTCGCCCTCAGTCAGTTGTACTCAAAAAGAAATTGAAAAGTAGTTCAGTCTTCTTCACCATTTCCTGTGTTCAAAAGGAGGTCGGCGTTTTTGACCAGCCTCCTCAATGAGCCTGACACTCGTATTTATGAACAAGAATGATCGTTCTTAGATCAGTCTCAAGTCAAAATTGACCAATCAAATGCCTTGAGACTATGCTTAGCACGAACTTAAGAGCCAGCATTTTGTTCATAAATATGGGTGTTAGAGTACATAAGGGTGATTGCTTTTGGGCTAATATTTTTAGTTTTGGCTACAGATGTTTTACGAATGGATGTCCTTCGCCCTCAATCTTTGGTACTTCTTTGGTAAGGGGAATTTCAGGCTTCTAGCCTCCCAATTTGTAAATGCAGTTTCTTCGTGTTATTATGTCACAACTTTGGTGCTCACTGCAGCATTGTAGGATTTTCCCAATATCTCAATAATCCTAAAATCCAA
>NW_007392419.1:0-1192 GCF_000475195.1 Diaphorina citri | reverse complement strand
GGACGAGCTGATTGGTAGAATCAAGAGCGGAGAAGCTTATCAGGTGAGGCCACAAACGCAGAATCCGTAGATAACTTCATTGTTAAAGGACCAGACTGGACCGGAGCAAAATGGTCGGGACTCGGGTCCACCATGGTCCGGTGATGATAAATGGGAGAAATGTGTAATTAATTACCTACTGATAGATCTCAAGGCTCCTTGAGTTAGAAAATACAAAGTCGCAATCGAAGTCAACCAAATTTGGGAAACACAATGAGAGAAAGGCAAGGAAAAAACGCATCAGTCCCTCTGCAAATATTGTTACGCTCTACGCTCCCTCCGTCCCAATAGTTCTATTTAACAAAAATGTTAACTAAGAAATGACGGTAGGTACCTCAATTGTCAACTACTTCCTGCTTCCAGATGAATGACCTGTTCAAAGAATCCACCGTGAATTTCATCTGGACAATCCTGTCCGGAATGCGATGTACGGTTGCAGATCAGCGAATCAAAACCCTCCTGGACAACCTGTCCGAAGCTTTCCGGTCAGGTCGAATGGGTAGCCGTCTGGAGACCCTACTCAATGCAGTGCCTGTCCTGAGCTTCCTCGATGAGAATAGAATGCTGCAGAAAAAAGCGTTTGAAGCGTTGCAAAACTTTTTCAGGGTAAGTATTGGAAGGATCTAGAGTTGTAGGACCTTTTCAGGGTAAGTTTTGAAAGGAACGGGACCTTTCCAGGGTAAGTTTTAGAAGCAAATAGAGTTCCGAGACCCCTTTAGGGTAAGTTTTGGAAGGAATTAGAGATTCGGGACCTTTTCGGGGTAAGATTTAGTAGTTCCTTCTGCTATATACGTTCGGACCTTCCTATTTTCTCAGCTTCCTGAATGAAAATATATAGAATGCTGCAGCGAATGTGCAACGGGCCCAACCTGCAATTCCTCTGAATCTTGTTTTGGGTGTCAAATTCAAGGCAAAAAATAATATTGGAATAAAAAATGTTTTCAGGAAAGTATTCACGAGCATCGGGCCACCCTAGATCCGGATCATCCCCGAGATCTCTATGATGCGTACCTCATTGAACAGAAGAATGCTCAAGAGACGGGCATTGATGTTGATCTATGGTCAGGTAAACACCACATGGATGTGATTCTCTCGATAGAGGGAACTGGGGAATCGAACCCACGGCCTAGCGCTTACAAGGCAACAAGGCGAG
>NW_007392418.1:0-1192 GCF_000475195.1 Diaphorina citri | reverse complement strand
TCCGATTTTTACCAAAATCTCTTCGCTTTCGGGACGATATGACCAAAGCACTTACAGTTCCCTCTATCAAACCTCTTTGAAATAAAAAACTCACTTAGTTCCTCCAATGATGACCACTTCATTTCGGCTAAGGAAATTGATAATGTCAGAACTCTATTAGGGAATTATGTTCGTACAATAGCTTATATCTTATCTCTCCTAATGGGATGTGATCCCTTCTCATCATCTTAGTACCCGCCTATAAGTACTCAGCTAATAATTCTACAGGATATCCAAAACGTACGGTACTTCAAGTGATTTATTAGGTTGAAAAATATTACCTACTTTGCTCTACCAAGCGGGATCTGCAAATGCTCTCAGTTTGAGCTACATCTGCTACATAGGGGGCTACGAACCACGCACAAAAGAGAGCTAGCTAGCTATGTGGGCTATGGTTCAAAGGAGAGAAAAAAGCCAAGGCTTAGGTTCTCAGTTGCTGCTAAAAATTGATTATAAAATGCAATTTCAGGACAAAATCATGGGACCTTCTTTCCTCGTTGTCCAACGTTCCACATTTCCTTGTTGGATTTCGACAGTAATACGATACGATGTGTAGCGGTCGAGAAAGAAACCAAAATGAAGGTTAGTTCGTGGTAGAAAGAAAAGTGTTCATTGACAGCTGATCGTTGACACCTCGGTGGCGTAGTGGTCAAGACGCTCGCCTGGTAATCAGGAGGGCGTGGGTTTGATTCTAGCCGAGGTATGGAATTTTATCCTCATTTATTTGAGAATTTGACCACGTAATAATGGAGCTCTAAGGGTTAGGTGGTAGAGAACGCCTCAGGCGTTAACCTCGCCTAGTGGTTGCCTTCCACTCAAGAGTCTATTATTATTATTATCAATCGTCAAGTTTTTTGGAGCTCTAAGGGTTAGGTGGTAGAGAACGCCTCAGGCGTTAACCTCGCCTAGTGGTTGCCTTCCACTCAAGAGTCTATTATTATTAATATTATCAATCGTCAAGTTTTTGTCAAATAACGTTGAAGAGTTCAATTTATGGGACGCTCATTTTGGTTGCAAAAACTCTCTTTCATTTGTTATTTTATTGATTCTTCCGTCACCAATCGGCTAAAGTTTTGGCCGCTATTGAAACAACTTTGAAAAAATATCCACGAATACATCAGTTAAAAAAGCACCAACTTATTGTGAATAAATA
>NW_007392417.1:0-1192 GCF_000475195.1 Diaphorina citri | reverse complement strand
TCCATCATCTTCATCCCATCCTTCAGCGACAGATGCTCCACTATAAGATTTTCGTCGTCGAACAGGTGAGGGTTGAAACTATTGATTACGGAAGGGCTACGGATTGATTACGGAAAACATGTCTAATTCTAATCTCCTGGATCATAATCTCTCAGAGTAATCAGAGTATGCATAGATCATCAAAACGCGTGTCTGGAGGAAAAGCTTCAGACTAATAATGGCTATCAGACCGTCTCGAAGACTCCTTCAGCGACAGATGCTCCACTATAAGATTTTCGTCGTCGAACAGGTGAGGGTTGAAAATATTGATTACGGAAGGGCTACGGATTGAGTACGGAAAACATGTCTAATTCTAATCTCCTGGATGATAATCTCTCAGAGTAATCAGAGTATGCATAGACCATCAAAACGCGTGTCTGGAGGAAAAGCTTCAGACTAATAATGTCTATCAGACCGTCTCGAAGACTTAGGTCTCGAGATTTGAATAGCTTTTTGTGTGGAGTGGTTGTGATTTTTTACTTGTTTGTTAGTTTCATTCTCCACTTTCATTTAGGACTTTTCTTTCCCGAATAATGTCAACTCCAGCCAGGAGAAGATTAATGAGAGATTTCAAAAGACTTCAAGAAGACCCACCTACTGGAGTGTCAGGTGCACCTACAGGTAATAGTCAAAGAAGAAATCTCTGGAGAGACAGGGAAACTTGTTCAAGAGGGTGACAAGGCATCATACTAATCTTGTGTAGCCTTCATGTTTGTTGTTAGCCTATTTACAAGGTTGTTTGTTGTTAGTTTACTTGCCAAGAAGAACAATGAATTTTGTATTGGGATTTACAATGATTAATTTGCTTCAAAGAAGGAAAAGCTTCAACATACTTAAGTATTTTACACAATGATCTCATTCTAAGTTTAGCATGCTAGCTGTGACTTGAGTGTTACTTTCTCTTATCAAGTAGGTACCTACAGGCTACAGGGCAAGCTTATCTGGAACTTTAATGCTCTAAAAAAATATTTTCTCAAATCTTCATACATGAGTCATCTTCCTAATATAGTTACCTATTCACTTCAAATATTTAGGTACACAGCCAGATTTTTTTTTTCTTTCAGCATCATATTAGACTAGGGTGAGTGTAGCACCTATGGTCAGGTTAAGGATTTTTTGCATGTTAAAAAAATCGTACCTGCTAGACCGTTAT
>NW_007392416.1:0-1192 GCF_000475195.1 Diaphorina citri | reverse complement strand
AATAATAGTAGTAGCCTACTGCTGGAGTAAAGGGACTTTTCAGTCCTATGTGAGCAGTATAAATAAGCACTATTATTACTATTATTATTACTACACAGTTTCTTGGTTGTTTGGTTGGAAGAGTGAGATTCACTTACAGGCGTATCACAGGCAGTCAGGTAATGATGCATAGCCAGCACAGTCAGATAAGCCAGTGGTTCACTCATGTCTGGAATGGACTCGAGAGTAGAATTGAATAGGTTACACAGGCTGGCTTGCTTCTCAGGCTGCTTGAAGTTTTCACCGCTGATGTCCAAAATGATGCCAAGTGCATACATGCCCAGCTGTGGAGGGGAAATGAAATGATTTTGTGAATGAGAAATAAACTATCTACTTACTTACCTACCTACCTACCTACCTACCTACCTACCCACCCACCCAGAATGAGAATAATTTTGTTTCAGTCAAGTTTAAGTAAATAAGTAATCATCAATTATCTGGTGAAAGTTAACTAAAATCCTGCTAATTCACCGCTGATGTCCAAAATGATGCCAAGTGCATACATGCCCAGCTGTGGAGGGGAAATGAAATGATTTTGTGAATGAGAAATAAACCATCTACCTACCTACCTACCTACCCACCCAGAATGAGAATAATTTTGTTTCAGTCAAGTTTAAATAAGTAATCATCAATTATCTGGTGAAAGTTAACTAAATTCCTGCTAAAAAAACTAAAATCCGAAGTGTGTACTACAAAATTGTGCATTTTCAAACTAAAGTACTTACCTAGGTACTTTTGTAAATTATTATAATGTACTTAAGCCGTAGATAATGACAGATTATAATGTAAGCAGTAGATACCTATAGTTTTGAATAACTTAGGTACATTGGTGTCTTTTTCTCTCACACACTCAATTTTCTGTTATGACCTAGGTACTTTTGTAAATTATTATGATGTAAGCTGTGAGTAGATACTAGATACCTACTTATAGTTTTGAATAACTTAGGTACATTGGTGTCTAAAACTATTATCTTTTTCTCTCACACACTCTATTTTCTGTTATGTTTACTTTCCCCTCATCCCTACAAGTTTTTATCCTTCTCTTCTACAGCTTCTATTTACATTTTTTACAACCTTTTTTTTTTTACTTTGCTCTGACCCTTTCTGTTTGGTACCTCTCTTTGTGCCAGGTCATTGCTTGTGTTGACTTCCT
>NW_007392415.1:0-1192 GCF_000475195.1 Diaphorina citri | reverse complement strand
TCCCGGTAATAGAGCAGGGATACTCTGTGGGGTTTTCCGGGAATTACAGGTTTACTCTGCGGATCTCGTAACATCATACACATTCACGGCAAACAGCCCTAGGGGATGGGTTGAGCTTCTACGAATCCTACTAATTACAAATATGTATGTACAAATTCATACCCTCTTTAACCGTATACCCATGTGACAAAAATGCAGTAAGCAATGATGGAAGCAGAACAAGAACTCTGATAAAACAGGAATTATTTATCAGTAGTAGAAAAAGCATAATGCCAGGTATTGTTATCTATCGTACTATGCGATGGAAGAACAATCGGGAAACGGGAAAACTTTACAGATAATGCAACGAGAATGAAGACAGACAGAGAGGAAGAGGAGGAGGAGGAGTAGAAGGAGAAAGAAGAGCAAGAGGAGGAAGAAAAGGTTGAGGAGGGGAAGAGGAGGAGGAAATAGAGAAGGAAGAAGAAGAGGTGAAGGAAGAGAAGAAAAAGACATAGAGAACGAAGGGGAGGAGTTAGAGGAGGAGAAGGAGAAGAAGAAGGTGTTAGAGGAGGAGAAACGAAAGGTTAACAAGGAAGAGAAGGAGGAGAAAGGAAAGGTTGAGAAGGAAGAAGAAGAGGTGAAGGAAGAGGAAGAGGAGGATGATAAAGGAAGAGAATGAAGAGACGGAAATAGAGGAGGAAGAAAAGGTTGGGGAGGGGAAGAGGAGGAGGAGGAGGAGAAGGAAGAGCAAGAGGAAGGAAAGAGGAGGAGAAGGAGATGTAGGAGAAGGAAAGGTGGAAGAGGAAGAGGAGCAATGGAAAAGGAACACAAAGAGAGAGGAGGATGTGAAGGAGAAAAGTACACGATAGGTACAACAATATATTGAGTTCTAAAGAAGAAGACGAAGAGGAAAACAGTGAAGCTCTGAAGCTGATAAGAAGAAAGATAGAAGGAGAGGAGGGAAGAAGAGGAGGGAAAGAAAAAGAGAAGAAGAGAAGGAGGGGAAGAAAGAGGAGAAAAGTACAAAGTACGTACAACAATATTGAATTGAGGAGGAAAAAAATGATGTGAAAAAGAGGAAAAAAAAGTGAGAACAAGGAAGCAGGGAGAAGAGGAAGAGGAGAAGAAGAAGAAAAAGAAGAAGAAGGAGAAGAAGAAAAAAATGCGAAAAGTAGAAAAAGATAAGTAGGTACAACATTGGTACTAGAAA
>NW_007392414.1:0-1192 GCF_000475195.1 Diaphorina citri | reverse complement strand
AGTAAAATCAAAAAATCAAATCAAGAATGATAATAAACTGAATATTAAACAAATTAGGTAGGTACATAGGTATTCTTTTAACCACGATCGAATAAACTACGGGCTAAAAAATTCCCGGAGGGACGGACCCAGCTTGTTATGAATGAAAGAATAGAGAAAGAATATCTGCAAGAAGTCGAAGAGTGTAGTAACCCAGTAGCACTATTAACTATAAGTAAAGCAAAAACAACAGTACAATAGGTAGGCCGGGCAAGATAATAGTGTAATATGTCTTCATTCAGATTCTTGAAAGTAGTTTATATTCTGACACCTATTATCATTTAGAAAGTAACTGGGAACAAAGACGTACTACCATTATACAGATACACCAAACAGGATAACAGAAGAACATAATATTATAATTCTATTGTTGGAAGCACATACAAATTGCCTACCTGTAAATACTGATAAACACAATCAACAGAATAACTACTATAATACATAATGTACTAAAGTACAGCCAACAGGATAACCGAATTAGCATATTGCCTAGTCCCTAGTTTCTTCTACAATTTTGTATAATGCTATCTCAGAAGCATCTACAACAAATTACCTACATGTAAGTACTGATAATAAAAATGGGTATTTTGCCTGTCAGCCAAGTTGTGAGCTATCATGAAAGAAGTGCAACAGGTATTCACTGTCCAAGCTGACGGGAAAAGTGGAAAACACTTGCCCTGTTTTTTCTATGATAAATATTGCACGTTTTGGACTTGGACATATTGTTTTATTGCACCTAATAGCCGTACTTACAGCCAGAATTGGGACAATAATCACAATATCGTTGGTCTCAACTTCAATATGTTTGCTACATCAAAGTTGCATATATGTTCAAATCGCACCCAAGTCTGTCTTGATTTTTGAGACTGTACATTCAGATACTTTAGAAGTCTGCCTTTTCTTCCTTCTGAGAATCCTGCCTTGGAGCCTTGGAAATTTACTAATATGTACCACCTATTTCATTGCTAAAAAAAAAGTCCTAGAGAACGTTCAAACAGCAAAAATTTTCACATTTGAAAAAGCGTCGACATACATACATGCTGTAGAATATGCGGGCACTTTTTTCCCACATTCAAAAGCCTTAGTCGATTATCATATTAATTGAAAAAGCTCCCAGCTTTTATGAAAAAAAAAAAGATGTGGGATATGGGCG
>NW_007392413.1:0-1192 GCF_000475195.1 Diaphorina citri | reverse complement strand
AAATACACCAACACCATATTCATACCATTACCAAAGCCAGAACTGGAGGTCCGGAAATCGTAGGATTGGGTTTGGATCAGTGACGTGCAGTGTAGAGGGGCACAGGCTGAGACGGTATAACCTACTTTTTGCATTGTTCCATAGCTTCCTAATGGCCGATCTTACCACTGACAGTTAACACAGTGTCAAGGGTTTTCTTTGACGTCACCGATTCGATTTACACAGGCCAGTATTTCTTGAACTCTGGATTTACTGTGTAAACTCTCTGTGATAAAATCGGGCATAAAAAACTCAAATGAAGAGTCAGTTAGAATGAATGTTACCCGGAACAGAATCAAGAGAGAAACCAAAAATTTATCATTAAAATCATGATTCCCTAATCCCTAACCCTAACAGTTAAACACACTAGGTAAGGAGTGTATTTTATGTGTAATGTGGAGGTCACATTCAGTATAGGTATGACTGTTTGACCCAAAACACTGAGAGACAAATGGATTGATATTTGGACTTTGCAACTGAGATTTGTTCGTTGCTTCTTTTTCTCTTTGTCCTACAGCAATCAAATTTTCCTAAAACTGCCTTGACCTCTTGATAGTAATAAACCCCCTTTCTGACCCAATCCCCCTTCAAAAATCTCCTTGATTCTTGCAAGAATTGGACGAAATCACACGCCACTGTACTGCTTAGTTTTGAACAATGTGCCATTATAACACAATATGGAAAACAATATAATGGAATAGTTGGAGCAATTAAAATGTCACACCACCCCAACACCCTATACAACGACAAACCTGACAGCATTAGAACTTAATGACAACACCCTATCTTGAGAACGACATAGCTGGCATAATTGTGAACGACATAACTGGCATAATAAGAACGGCATATCTGACATACCTGGCATAATATTAGAGTACTGATAGAGAGATGACTACCGCCCTACCAATGACAATTAGTGACATAGCTATGCAACATTCGATTATTAGAACTTGGAACATTGAAGCTTGAGGTCTACCATCTCATGTTATACAGTCAAATGTTACCTCTGAGAATGTCCGGAGACTATACCTACCCGAACCGTCTCTAAGTAATCTCAAAGGTAAAGTGAAATACCTATAGACTCGGAAATAAAGTTATTAGAACCAACATTCCTGTCATTTGAACAACATTAGTTTCTTGAATAAGAACTTTA
>NW_007392412.1:0-1192 GCF_000475195.1 Diaphorina citri | reverse complement strand
TTCTTGTCTCTCCCTTTCTTTCACTCTCCTATCTTACCCTCACTGCCACCCCTCTTTCGCTCTCCTTCTCTCTCCCTCACTTTATCCCCATTCCTTCTTATCTAATCCCTCACTCTCTCTATCATCTATCCCTTTCTTTCACAACTCTTCACTCCGCAGGGTGTCTACCAAAATGGAAAAATAAAATTCCCTGACTTTTCCCGGTTTTCCAGTCCAATTTTTCAAAATTTCCAGTCTACTTTTCCAAGATTTTCCACTCTATTCCCACTGCGCCGCAGCCGATTTTTTTTTTTTCCAAGCAATGTTCTCAAGCCTGTTAAATTTTTTTCAATCTTTTTTCATCCGACTAGGGTAAGGTCTTGAGTCCTCCATTTGCACCATGAAATAATTGCGCCGCAGGCCAAAATTTTTCAAGATAAATGACCTTTGACCAAGATAATGACCTCAAGACAACTACAGCCATTTCTCTTTGATCTGGCTTTGGGCCCCTAATAGGTATTTACTGTGAACTGGCATTTTCAAGATAAATGACCTTTGACCAAGATAATGACCTCAAGACAACTACAGCCATTTCTCTTTGATCTGGCTTTGGGCCCCTAATAGCTATTTACTGTGAACTGGCATTCAATCTTTTTTCATCCGACTAGGGTAAGGTCTTGAGTCCTCCATTTGCACCATGAAATAACTGCGCCGCAGGCCAAAATTTTTCAAGTTTAATGACCTCAAGACTACTACAGCCATTTCTCTTTGATCTGGCTTTGGGCCCCTAATAGGTATTTACTATAAGTGAACTGGAATTTTTCTTCAACATAATAACAGCGCCGCAGGCGAAATTTTTGAACATTTTGGTCTAAAATCTTCAGAAATTCAGTCTCATCGAAATCCTAATCTTCAGCTCCACAGGAGAATTTTTTTAAAAAGCATGAACCTGAAGTTTGTCATTATACAGTCTACACATTCACATATCCTGAGGGGATGAAGGTCAACACAAAAGAGGGGGAAATGAGCAGCGCCGCAAGCGAAATTTTTGAAAATTGTGAGCTACAATTTATAGAAACCAGAATTAACGAAAGTGAAATTTTTATGGGCACAGGCGAAAATTTTGGTCTCTAATTTAAAAAAAAAACTTAGTTATCAAAAACACAAAATTTGGCGCCGCAGGCGAAATTTTGAAGATTTTGGTCTACAATAG
>NW_007392411.1:0-1193 GCF_000475195.1 Diaphorina citri | reverse complement strand
AATGGAGTAATAGAAGGATATAATAAACATCAGTATCATAGAGACGATCAATAGACTGGTGAAGTTATTATGGTATCTCATAAACCTGCACAGAATAGTGTAGCAGAGAGTTTGAGAACGATGTTGGACAAGCTAAATGTATTTTGAAATGGATGCCATTTGTTTTGGCTTTTTGAAATAGGATCGATTAATTCGTAATTTAAAAGGTTAAAAGCAGCACAGTTGGATCGGAACGGCTAGCTTTCTCCTATTCTGTCTTCCTTTTCTCTTCGATTACGGGACGATAAGGCCTTAGCAGTTACAGTTCCCTCTATCAAACATCTTTTGCTTGTAAAACAAATATTTGAAGCCATAAAATAACCAATATCACAAATTCTACCTAGGTTTCTCATCAGCCTTCCAAGGCCGATAGCAGTTGTCTCATATTTTTCATCTAGGTAGGTATGTATTTCTAAGCTGACAGCCGAAGTAAAGCACCTATTTCTGCATGTTTTCAGACAGCGCTATCAGGACTACACGGAGAGTCTGTATCACAAGCTCATCTACATTATGCCTTATCTGGTGAAGAGGCACATGCGCTCCGTCATGGTCAACGTCACTTCTGACTTCAAGATGATCAATATTGCTTGTATGAACCGGTTTCAAGAATTGGACAGCAAGGTCAACACGCATTTCCTATCGTATGGGGAACTGTTTAGATCCATCTTGATCGAATCGTATAACGATATTGAGAAGAACTTCTATCGGATTTATACGACCAATCCGCAGATTACGGGTGGTCTTGTGTGAGCTCTTCATGGAGGAGTTTGCGAGAAAATTTATTTCTTTTTGGAGGAATTTTTGGTGTATGAAATCGACTTTATGGAGCGATTTACGGAACGAAGGTCTTGGTCAGGGAGACAATTTTGATGGGTATGAATAAGAGGGCTTACAAAAGATCTCCCACTTTGAACTCTGTACACATAAAGCCCAATTGGGGCTTAAGTGTAGGGGCGAACAGCCCTTTACCATAGGATGGGTTGAGCTTCTACGAATCTGATCTAAAAAACTTTCTAGAGTGCCAAATCCGCGAACATAATCGCAAAATCCGCGAACAAAATCGCCAAATCCGCGAGGTCGACATATTTGAAAAAAAAAAAAATTGCGAAATCCGCGAACAAAATCGCCAAATCCGCGAACATAATCGCCAAATC
>NW_007392410.1:0-1193 GCF_000475195.1 Diaphorina citri | reverse complement strand
CCTTTTTTTTTTTTTTTTTTTTTTTTTTTTTCTTCTTTTTTACAAATCGGATAGAAACATATGAGACGGACTCTTTCGTTTTATTCGAGGGGTATAAATGAGCTTTAACTTTATTTTTATTTGCACTCTTTGAAGATCAATAAAATTGACGATTCAAGACTGTAGGTTTTTGGAGGGGAGAGTGAAAGGTTCCTTCGTTAAAGATAACTCCTTGCCTTCCTAGATATTGAACCACGCTTTCTCTGATAGCGACGAAGATTTGCCTCAAATTCAACCCAAGGTCAGATCCAACTCAGGGTCGCGAACTTTGACCCTTAATGCTCATCCACCCAACCGGTCCCCGTAGACTTGAATATGTAGAAGCACACCGAACCTTTAGATATCCGAAAAGTAACTAGAAGTGATAAGTGGAAAAAGAATAATATGTAATGGAAGAAATTGAAAAAGAACATGATGAATTAGTTAGAAGTGAAAGAACTTAATGAAATAGAAGAGAACAAAATAGGTAAAAGGAAAATAAATTTGTAAAAAGTTTGAAGAATGTGATGTAAATGGAAAATTACTAGTAAAATATGTACCACCAGACAACATGAATGTTTAATGGGTTATTTATCTATGCCCCTTTGTTTACTGTTACTGGAGTACCTACTCGTACATCTACAATCCTACATAATGATTTATCCCTTTTGTTTTACACCCCATGTCTTGAAAAAAAAAAAAAAATCTTCCAGAAGGAAGAGGACGGGGCCCTCGCTGCGACCGGCCCTAATGAGTTGCCCACCGTACGAGACTATTTCCAGTAAGTACTACTATATTGGAATGCCTGCTTCTACGGGATCAAAAGTTATCTTGATTCAAAACTTCCGAACATCTTGGGAAAGTTTGAATAAAAGTACCAAATATTCAACAATTTGGACGGAAAGGAAGTATTTTTAAAGAGGATAATATCAACAATATCTGGGTCAAATTTTTGAAGTTGCAAACGTTTTTAATAGATCAAGATCATGGGTTGGAGCTAAAGCTTTAATTACTGATGGTGCTTTGAACCATTTAAGATGACATAAACAAAAACAATAAATGTGAGAACACTTCTTGTATATAGACTTATTGTCTATGGTTCGTTCTCGGAACGGCTGGCTTTCTCCTATCCTGTCTTCCTTCTCTCTTCGCTTTCGGGACGATAAGACCTTAGC
>NW_007392409.1:0-1193 GCF_000475195.1 Diaphorina citri | reverse complement strand
GTTTTTTTTTTTTTTTTTTTTTTTTTTTTTTTTTTCTACCAACTGCAATTCAAGACTTGTTCCGATTCCGATGGATTTGATGTGAAAATATTTCGTCAAAAAATTTGCTTGTCACCCATTTATAACGAAAAACTTCGGTAATTATTAACGTTTTTCCTCTTTTTTGTTCCTCAGGCTAACACTGACGAGTTGGAGCGTCAAATTGAGGTGATCAAGAAAGAGTACCAACTGTCCAAAGATCGGAAAGTCCTCGTCTCTGGGGACAACACCCCCACCAGTAATGCCTCACCTAATATTAAGTCCCCTAGGTAAGTCAAAACATCGGAAATATTTTCGTTGTTGTCATTTTCCGATGTCGGGGACTTGGCCATTAGGTCATTCTCTCACGTGCATCCCAATACTTTTCCACGAAATTTTTTATAATATTTTATATGTATGTGACCCTAAATAATTTTCCTCTAATGTATTTCTAAAGCTCTGTCAGTCAGTATTACCTATTGGAACTTTTAATCCATCTTTTCTTCAGTTACTTTTTGTTCGGAGAACTTTCTAACCTATATTCTCTCTTCTGGTTTCAGCCGTCATAATAATCACAAACGGAAGTCCCGGTCTAGATCAAGGACCAGATCCCCAGTGACGAGTAAAAGTCGTAGCAGAAGTCGAAGCCCGCAACCTCCCAAACACAAGAAAAGTAAAAAGTACAGGTAAGTGTGCTTTTCTATTCATCAGAGCATTGGGGATCAATTCAATTCATTTACTTATTAGATTAATAACATAAATATACAAACGTGTTTGTCCTCAAGTCAGTATCTGAGGTGTCATTTTTAAAGTTGACTATCGTCCCGAAATCGAAGAGGCCAGCCGTTCCGAGAACGACGAACCCCATCTGTTTAGGATTAAGCTGGTTTTTTGTAGGAATCGAACCTGTGGAATCGTTTTTAAAACCTTGTTTAATTCAATTTCCATAGTAAAAATGTTTTAATGCGTAAATAATGGAAAAAAAAAACTGGTTTTTTGTAGGAATCGAACCTGTGGAATCGTTTTTAAAACCTTGTTTAATTCAATTTCCATAGTAAAAATGTTTTAATGCGTAATTAATGAAAAAAAAAAAAAATTCTCTTTGTTTGTGTAGTTCCAGGGCGCGGTCCCGTTCTAAATCTCCTCGCAGTCGGTCTCGAACCCCGGACCGCAAG
>NW_007392408.1:0-1193 GCF_000475195.1 Diaphorina citri | reverse complement strand
CACCTGTCAGGTCTGTCTGTTGCCGTTAGTGCAGGTGCCGGGATAGATGCGGGAAGCCGGGAAAGGTATGCCTGTCAGTGTCAGGTCTACCTGATGAGCGCACACACTACCCTTTTGGCTCAGATACATAACTTTTGACAGTTTTGAACCTTTTTCAGCACCCTATACCCAGAGGTATGCCAGGTTAACGATTGTGGCTTTCGCTATTGTAGAAAGCAAAACAGGATTCAGTCGGGTTTTCGCGTGGAAAGTAAATTCAGCTTTCACTCCTCGCCAAACTCACGCTACATTGAACTCATGTTTAGATTGAATCCATCCCCCATGTACGTATTGTACCTATAGTTTAGTGTACATAGTTAGGTATAATTTGTAAATTCGGCGAGAAGGACCTTCGAATGAAGTTGATCCCAAATTATACCTACTCGTAATTCCTACCTTATAAAATAAATTGGACTTCGGATCTGGAAGTTGGTGGTTCGAGTCCAAGTGTATGGAATTTTACCCATTTTTGTCACTTTTTAGGGAGCATAGATTGAAATTACCGCCATACAATGTACCCATAATGTACCTATCGGTCCTATCGGTTTCAAAATGATGACATCAGCTGTAGATTTCGTTCCTGAACGGGGGGCTTTGCAGAGAGGGAATGAAATCCACTTTTGTTAATTAAATTATGCAAATTTTGTGAAATTATAAAAAATATAACTTTGCTTTCTTCATATTCTTCCACCTCCTCGTATTATTCTTCCACTCCTTCATGTTATTCTTTTTTTTCTTCTTCTTCTTCTTCTTCTTATTCTTCTTCGTAGTCGTAATGTAATCCAGTAATCTGTCTATACCAATACTTTACCTCCCTTTTAATAGCTATTTTCTCTCCAGCTTCTTTAACTTCTATGTTCTTTCCATCTACCAGAGGGAAGAGTTCACTGAAACATGTCTCATTTGCATACATTATGTAGATATGTCAGTATGTAGGTATGTATGTCATATTATACTTGGTTACGTACTTAGGTGCTTATTTATTGTGTGATTTTCCTCACATTCATTTTGTTCTGAAAGAAAGTGAGATAAAGTTACGAAAGTAGTTTTCTAAAAGCCATTATTTCAGAGACAAATACCTGAACACCTACCTATCTTCGAGACATCTTCACTTGACGAAGAATGAGTATATCCACCTAACCGTACTTACCTAC
>NW_007392407.1:0-1193 GCF_000475195.1 Diaphorina citri | reverse complement strand
CTGCTCAGGATCTCTAATTTTTCATTGTCCATTTCTTATAATTTGTTACATGTTTTGCATTATATCTCTTGCCATAATTATCATCTCTATCCCACCTCATCCTCCTTACACCATCTCCAATTCTCCACTACCTCTTCTTTTTCTCTGGCTCTTCCCACATCACTCTATACCTTTTATTCTGTGTCTCTTTTATCTTGCTATTTCTCCTCTCATCATAACAATAAAAATTAGGAAATAGTGCTTTAAAAGTTAAGTCGACAAGAAGTTGTAAGGATAATATAACCCAGAACATTGGGACGACTGGTGCAGGTGTAGACATCCGACGCAGAAACTCAAATATTCAACTTAGGAAGTTCAAGAGAAAGTTGCAAGAGGATAGCGTACCTCTGTTAATGCCTCAATAAAGTACCACACACAAAGTATCGCTCTCTTTTCCTCTCTGTCTCTCCTCTCCTCAATTGTCTTGTTATTCCCACACACAAAGTATCGCTCTCTTTTCCTCTCTGTCTCTCCTCTCCTCAATTGTCTTGTTATTCCTGTCTCTATTGCTGCCTCAATACTTCGAAATACCTGATACACAAACAGGACCTAGTCAAGTGAAAATGATTGTGTGATGAACAAGGTTTGTTCACGTCACTTCCCCTTTCTCTGTCTTTTTCCTTTAACCCTCTGCATCCCTCTCTTTCTATTCTCCCTCTCTACTCCCTCTTCCCTATTTTCAATCCTTCCCTCTCCTACTGTATCGTCCATTATCAGAGTCACTCTTGGGTATGAATATGAACAGATTACTAGGAATTGTATGTAAGTAAACGTGGGTGCTATGAATGGATTTTAGAAAAAAAAAAAAATGAGTGGGTTTGAGGGATAGAAAAATGAGACCTTTGAGAGAGACAGAATGATCTCAGTGCCTTTGAGAGAGACAGAATGATCTCAGTGCCTATGAGAGAGACAGAAAAATAGTTTAAATACTTTGTGGCAGCGTCCATGCATCATATGAAAAAGTCTGTTATGAAATTTTCCCTCAGCAGGGGCTCGAAGCCTAGTGCGAGATATGGTTCGGTGAATATTCAATTATGCATAGTTAATTTTGTTAAGTGAATATTCTATTTATACTCAATTTTGTTAGGTGAATATTAATACTCAATTTTGTTTGGTATAGTCATACTCGATTTTATCAAATGAACTTTTGAACA
>NW_007392406.1:0-1193 GCF_000475195.1 Diaphorina citri | reverse complement strand
AGTTAGCTAGGAAGGTAAATGGTTTTTAAAAGATTGTTCCTTGGAACCGCTTTCGCATTACTTCAAGGCACATTCTTTTACATCCATCCAAGAAAGGAAAAGTTTGGTCAGGAAACACCTCCAGTTTGCCAGTCAGTGCTCTTATTAGATCAAACTTTATTTACAGAACAAATATTTACAAATGGTAACATAATGTACATATAAGTACAAAATAAAGTTTGATCAAGGGTGGGGTTAATGCCTATGGCATTCTCTCTTGACCACTCGGCGACAAAGGTGGGCTCATGCTGACTTGCTGACTCACCTTGGTTAGCACAAATATGGTGTGCTTGCCCTGCGGATCCATCTGGGATCCAAGGTCCGTCACAATACTTCAGTTCAGCATCCACGGAGCCATCTTGAATACATAGAACAATATTCTATTCTATTGTTTCCTTGGTTAATTAGCTGCTGACTCACCCTATTCTATTCTAATAAGCTGCTGACTCACCTTATTCTATTTAGCTGCTGACTCACCTTATTATATTCTAATTAGCTACTGACTCACCTTATTCTATTCTAATTAGTTGCTGACTCACTTTTTTCTATTCTAATTAGCTGCTAACTCACCATATTCTATTCTAATTAGCTGCTGACTCACCTTGGTTAATACGAATATGGTGCGTTTTCCCTGCGGATCCATCTGGGATACGAGGTCCGTCACATTACTTCGTTCAGCATCTACGGAGCCATCTTGAATACAGAGAATGATCGCGTTCGGATTGGACATGTGAGTTTGTGTCATTTGACGAATGAGGTCTCGCGTATCAGACGCCATATCTAGAGGGAAAAAATTTAAAAATAGAGGAGGTTAGGTGGTAGAGAATGCCCCTAGCAGCAACATCGCTTATGCAAAATCGTCACCTAAATAGACCCGTATTTACGGCGTGAACGAATTGGTATTCCAGAATTAAAGTGCGGGTATTATAAGAGAAAAAAATAAATAAATAAAAAAGCAGATAATAAAAAGGTGATCTATTAATCTATTATAGCGCAAGCAACTGGACTTCTGGTCCTAAGTTTACAGTAGTTTAAAGCAAAACTTAGTTGGTAGTTTAAAGCACTCTTGTTAGTTTAAAGCACTACTTATACTCAACTTACCCTGTGTAGAAGTGCTAATAATACCGGGTAGATCTACCAGCACCATCCTCTGC
>NW_007392405.1:0-1193 GCF_000475195.1 Diaphorina citri | reverse complement strand
TATCACTATATAATATAATATTATTGAAGAATTTATTAACTAAATATTAAAAAGAAAATTCAATATGTCTCCATCTTCGACAAGATATTTTTTTCCTTCTGATCGAATTTTTCCAGCATTTTTGCAACCTTGTTCTCCTTTATAAAGTAAAAAATCTTTATAAGAAATAGTTAATGCTCTAATAAAACCACGTTTTATATCAGTATGAATAATTCCTGCGGCTTGTTCTGCTGTTGTACCATTTGGTATAGTCCATGCTCTAATTTCTTTTTTTCCAACTGTAAAATAAGTCCGCAAATCAAGTAAAGAAAAACTAGCTCGAATTAAATCATTTAATTTTGTTTCTTTTAAACCTAAATTATCTAAAAAAAACTTTTTATCTATATTATTTAAATCAGAAATTTCTTCTTCTAACTTAGCGCAAATAATAATTATTGGTATATTTTGATTATGAGCATATATTTTTAATTGATCTAATAATAAATTATTTTTAAAACCATTTTCTTTTACATTTGCAACAAATATAATTGGTTTAATAGTAAGTAGATTTAAGAATTTGATTGACATTAATTCTTCATTATTAAGTGACATCAATCGAATTGGTATCGATTTATTTAAATTAAAAATAATTCGTTTTAATAATTTAAGTAATTCAATTGAATGTTCATTTTTTAAAAAAAACTTTTTATTTTCTTTATCAATATATTTCTCAAGTATAGCTAAATCCGATAAAATTAATTCTGTTTGAATTACTTCAGCGTCATGAATTGGATTAATTTCTCCCGATATATGAGTGATTTTATCGTCTTTAAAACACCGAATTACATGTATAACAATATTTGTTTCTCGAATATGCGCTAAAAATTTATTTCCTAAGCCTTCCCCTTTTGATGCGCCAGAAACTAAACCCGCAATATCAACCAATTTAATTATTGCTGGAAAAATTTTCTTTGTTTTAACAATATTATTTAAATGTTTTAATCTCTTATCTGGGACTTCTATAATACCAATATTAGGCTCAATGGTGCAAAATGGATAATTTTCAGCAGAAATCTTTAATTTTGTTAATGCATTAAAAAGAGTTGATTTTCCAACATTTGGTAACCCAATTAAACCACATTTTAGATTCATTATTTTAAAATCACTTATAAAAATTTAACTTTATTTTTTATTATATACAATTATTTTATATT
>NW_007392404.1:0-1193 GCF_000475195.1 Diaphorina citri | reverse complement strand
TCTCTCTCTCTCTCTTTTGCTCTTATTACGTGGCGGCCAGATAGGAAATAGAACTGTCAGTGTGGGGTCCCACAATGGTAATACTATTGAAGGGGTGGGGGGATTTAGGAGAGGAGAAAGAAAGAATATAGATATGTTTGGAGGGAGAGGCAGAGAGAGAGAATGATGAACAAAGAGGGAGAAAGGAAGGAAGAGACAAAGAGGGAAGGAGAAGAACGAGATCCGTTTGTCTAACGAAAATGGAAAGAGAATCAATTGCGACATTGAACTTGTTTTGAGAAAACAGTTCGAAATGAATGATGCATTGTTTCGTCTCTTCAGAAACAATACGACTTGTGGACTTGTTATCTTGGACTTTTTTCGATGATATTTTTGGACAAACCTTTAAGGTGTATTCACAGATTCACACATAGTCGACCGTCTGTTGATCGACATCGTTCGATGTCTACTTGTCTACTGAACCGTCCACACTGCCTCGACAACATAGTTTTACCTATGAGTATGTTTGGAGTTTGGACACACCTTCAGATTCCAGTGTTTAATAAGTTAGAACGGAAGCAACAGAGGTCTCATCTCGAAATGGAAGAGAGAAGGAAGACAGGATAACAGAAAGCCAGCCGTTCCGAGAACGAACCTTATCTGTTCAGGATTGATAGAGGGCACTGTAACAAATTGATGTCTCGTCTTGAAATTGTGATAGCACCCTATAGCGAATATGTGGCAAAAATTCGCTAGCAAATCAAGCAATAAATAAAACCAAAAAAAACAAGGTCATAAGGTCACATGAAATTTGAGATCGACCCAGTTCGATAGGCGCGCAAAATATTCAAACAATACAAGTTTTCCTCTGATACGGCAGAGTTCAAACTGTTTTCCTATATTTCATTTCAGCAAAAAATAGACGACAAAACGTTTTCCCCTGATACGGCAGAGTTCAAACTGTTTTCCTATATTTCATTTCAGCAAAAAATAGACGACAAATTTGTAAAAAAAGCGATAGGAAATAAGTATTCCTCTGAGAATACTAGATCCCAACCTCCCCTAAAATTGGAACCCTCTGCTTCTTGGCCTATTTGTCTCTTGCCTCTTTCTCTCTTTTTCCTCTCTTCTCACTCCTATAACTCTCTTTCCTCGCTCTGTCTCTCTCTCTCTCTCTCTCTCTCTCTCCTTACTCTTTGTCTCTTCTCTTTACT
>NW_007392403.1:0-1193 GCF_000475195.1 Diaphorina citri | reverse complement strand
AGAGAGGATAGGATTAAGAACATCAGCCGTTCCGAGAACCGGGCCTCCCCCTCCTCCCCCTTAGATACGGCCCTGATAGCTACAAACATAATTACATAGCCATGGGTAGTTTCAGCTTTTTTATAAGCAAACATTAACAACGCTGATGTATGAGGGGTCTTTGATGGAAACATCATAGGTATAGATATGTACTGTTAGGTATTTAAGTATGTAGGTTTGGAGATAGGTATGGACTGTAGGTAGCCTATTCTAACATTTTTCATGATCATGATACGAGTATCGTACCTACTACAACACGAGTACTTCCTCCTCTAAAATGCTCTGAATTCTATTAAATGTAGGTATAGGTACGAGAACCTTTACGTCCGAACATTAGGTACATCAAACGTTTGTTCATTTCTATTTCCCGTTCATCTGTCTTTTTCACAATGAACACATACAAAAAAATATTTGTAACATGAAAAAATGTATTTCATATTTGTCTCCTTCTCCTCTTCATCTTCCTTTTTTCTCCTCCTTTCTCATACCTCTCATTTTCACCTCCAACGTAACTTTTACCTTCTTTCTTCGTTCTCCATTTCCACAAGCCTCTTTTCTCCTCAATTCTTCCTCCTCTTTCCCCTTCTAACTCTTTTTCTTTCTTCCCCTATCTCTTTCTTCAACTTCTCAATCTTTTTCTTTCTCCAACTTCCTTCATACGCCAATCTCTTACTTTACAGTTTATACAGTTCTTCGTCGTTTTCTCCGCTTCACTCTTTTTCTCCAACTTCTATAGTTCTCCAAAAATTTTCTCCACACTCTCAGACCCATGTGTCTCCAATTCTTCAAATATCAAAGGTAGATAGTAGGTACGCTCTCCCTTTCTCCAAATATCCTACAAGAGGTAGGTACAGAGTACAGGAGGTAGATATACTCTCCCTTTCTCCAAATATCCTACAAGAGGTAGGTAGATATACTCGCCCTTTCTCCAAATATCCTACAAGAGGTAGGTATAGGAGGTAGATACCTACACTGTCCCCGGATATAAATCTTGCTATTTTTGCTTGCGTCTTAATTTTCCACTCAATGCAAACAGAAGAGAGAAGAGAGAGAGAAAAAAATTTCGTCTCTATAAATCTTGCCGAGTCTCTTCTTCTAATTAACAGATTTTTTTTTTTTTTTTTAGCTGTTCTAATTAAGCTTTCCCAACCTGC
>NW_007392402.1:0-1193 GCF_000475195.1 Diaphorina citri | reverse complement strand
TGACAATCGTCTAATTATAATTGATTGTTCATTGAGTAACATTCCTACCTACATATTAAGTATGGATAAGAGTATGTATACTTAGGTATACCTAATTAAGTAAGTATGCACACTAGGCCTTATAAAAAGGGAGATCAAGGTTAGTGGGCAGGTTGGCACAATGGTGTACTCTGACAATCGTCTAATTATAATTGATTGTTCATTGAGTAACATTCCTACCTACATATTAAGTATGGATAAGAGTATGTACTTAGGTATACCTAAATTTAAGTAAGTATGCACACTAGGCCTTATAAAAAGGGAGATCAAGGTTAGTTGGAACAATGGTGTACTCTTTCCTTATTCTAAATATTTCGACTTTCAAGGTAGTCTTGGCTTGGATCTGGCTAAGCTAGTCTGAGGTCCTAAGGTGACCTCAGCCATAATCCCTATTTTACCCAAAGCTTCAAAAATTGAGTAGAAAAGTCCTAGAGAATTTTCGAACTTGGAAATACGTTTAGAAGGCTTAGGGAATATATTGGAGTACATAAAAATAAAAGCTTTTTTACGATGATGAAGAAAATATGCTCCAGATTTTTGGATACAAACATCGCAAGATTCGCAAGTCATGGGAACTTGGGGAGATTAAATAATAAACTTAATTTACTGGAATTGCCCTCCATTTTCTTTAACTTTTTTGCTTTTTATTTCGTGTATATTTTTATTTGTGATGATGATAATGGAGATAGATACAAGTTGAGAGTTCTTTATTCGTGAAAAATTCTACAATCGCAAGATTGCCTGTATTCTGTACTCGCTTCATCTCCTCTCGCCTTATGTCCTTGAGTTTTGAGCTCGTGTTGTGTCCTTGAGTTTTGAGCTCGTGTTGTGTCTTTGAGTTTTAAGCTCCTTTAACATTGTGTCCTTGAGTTTTGAGCTCCTCTAGCTTTGTGTCCTTGTGTTTTGAGCTCCCCTAGTGTTGTGTCCTTGAGTTTTGAGCTCTTCCAGCGTTGTATTCTTGAGATTTGAGCTTCCCTCGCCTAGTGTCCGTTTGAGCTCGCATTGTGGTCTTCAGTTTTGAGCTCTTCTGACATTTTGTCCTTGAGTTTTGAGCTCGCTTTATGGCCTCATTCTTTCACCTGAAAGATAAATATCGTAATTATGCACTTTTTGCTGATTTCAACTGCCTAAAAGAGCTCGCAAAATTCTTTGCT
>NW_007392401.1:0-1193 GCF_000475195.1 Diaphorina citri | reverse complement strand
TAGGTAGGTTTTGATAACATCTTTTTTGTGATCTTGTGCTGTAAACAAATGCTTTCACTGGGAGTCTTTTAAGTCTGAGTCTGTAAGATTGGCTTTTTGGAGGCCCTCATTCGTCAATTCGGTCTTTGTCTGCAACAAATTCTTCTTTGGGAATGGGAATATTGGGAATAGTTTTCTATTCGGCCTTTGAATGCAACATTCTTCGTCCTTATAAACATTCTTGAGCATTCCATTGATGAGAAGTGGTTTTTTGCATATCTTTCTAACATGTTTAAACCCCTTTTTCCCATTCACCACATCGTTTAGCCCTTTTCTTTTCAAGATTTCAAGTTGTTCTAAATACTGTCTATTCTTCTTTTCGAGTACTTTTTGAAGAAGATATCTTTCTAACATGTTTAAACCCCTTTTTCCCATTCACCACATCGTTTACCCCTTTTCTTTTCAAGATTTCAAGTTGTTCTAAATATTGTCTATTCTTCTTTTCGAGTACTTTTTGAAGAAGTTTGAAGAATGGATTGTTCTCTTGGTCTACAATGCCGAAATCTGCAAGTACCGTTTCACTTGTCTCGCTGGTGTTTTGTAGGATGTTGCTGAAATGTCTAGTGAGTTCTTGTGAAGACGTTTCATCACATAGACTGTGGTGTAGTGTGATGTTTATTGTGCTCTTCTTTTTGATATTTTGAACAGTTTCTCAACGCTTTAGGAATCTTTTTTTAAGAATCTTCAGTTCAAAACGAATGGATTGTTCTCTTGGTCTACAATACCGAAATCTGCAAGCACCGTTTCACTTGTCTTGGCGGTGTTTTGTAGGATGTTGCTGAAATGTCTAGTGAGTTCTTGTGAAGACGTTTCATCACATGGACTGTGGTGTAGTGTGATGCTTATGATGCTCTTCTTTTTGATATTTTGAACAGTTTCTCAACGCTTTAAGAATCTTTTTTCAAGAATCTACAGATCAAAATGCTGAGAACAGGTGGAACACTTGAAAGTGTCTCAAGTTTAGACCTTTGAGAACACCGTTTTTGTGAAAAAATTTGCTGATAAAAGAGTTGATGAGTGTGGGAATTTCGTGTAGCAAATGTGATGCTTCAGATAGTTGTTTTCATGTTATTATCTACAATTGAATCGTTCCCAAGAAGAACGGCCTATGTGATTTTTGCTACTTTTCAGGAGAGACATTTTAATACAGTGAT
>NW_007392399.1:0-1193 GCF_000475195.1 Diaphorina citri | reverse complement strand
TATTATTACAATTTACAGAAGGGCCAAATTTGCAAAAGCTAAATTTGGTTCTGTTCTCATTGCCACATAAATTTGTGAAACTCTACTACAGATTTGTATTTTCTTTATCATCTTCTTCCTGTCTATCTCTTTGTTTGTGTGTCTACTTTACATACCCTTGTCACAATTAATATCAGTTATGTTTTGTTGTCTTACTGTTCCTAATTTTCCAATTATTTTGTGATCACTCACTAAATTTACTCTTTCGTCTTTAAAACTATAGTCCTAATATCAGTTATATTTCGTTGTCTTACTGTTCCTAATTTTCCAATTATTTTTAAAAATAAAGTCCTCTAAAATTCTCAGTTTGACCTTCTAAGAATCTAGGACCTAAATCCTTTATCTTGGATATTCCTTGATCAGTGACTCCTGAGCCATCAAGTCACCATCCCTGGTAGTGACGACAAGTGTCTTGAACCTGTGTCTTCCAACTTCCTGCTCAATTTCAAAGTTGACAGCATAATCTTTATCTGCAACCTGGAGACCATTACCAATTGGTTGTTTACTTGGGACACTGTTATGATACGGGTGTAAGATAGGAAATGAGATTCGTAGGGTCTCGTGTTTGTTTAGAATGGGGACATGATTACTTTTTGATGGGGTTATCTACACGCAAGGGTGATTTACATTCCCTATTTGTGAACGTCTGATATTGAGCTGTAAGCATGGTGGGGCAGGTTTTGTCTTCAAATTGAAATTCCTGGACAATGTCACTGCACTTGTTTTCCGCTAAAAAAGTATTCTGAGTCTTGGCACATCCACTAGAAGTAGTTATTTTATAACTATATGGTGGTCTTTGTTTTACTTTCTTTATTGTTTTGTGCACTTCTTCTAATTGAGATCCAGGAATATTAATCTTATGAAGAAGCCAGATGGAGGAAAGAATTGACAAAGTCGGATAAGACTTCCAGGTCTTACCAAGGTCAGGGGATAGGCTATATCTAAAATCCCAGTCTCTGTAAGTTGTTACCCAACTATCTTTTTACCCTGATTAAACTTCTTAATGATATCGCCGCTCAAAAGCATTTCATTCGATTTTGAATGAAGAGCTCCCCGATCCCGAATTCCAGAATCCTCTTTGACACAAAAGGATGCATTTTCACAGCTCGAGAGACGTACTTATTGAGGATTCGAGGAAGCAGAGGCTAATATTG
>NW_007392398.1:0-1194 GCF_000475195.1 Diaphorina citri | reverse complement strand
CGCGTATAATATCTCTAGTAGCGCGGTCAAACTTTCTTGACTTGGCGGGGCGGAGCGCTACCGCGCTCCTTAATATATCTCTAAGCAAAGGTAAAAATATAAAGTTATACTTTCGCCTGTGCCCTATAACACCAAAGTATGGAAAAGTATTTACAATTCCTTTATTTCGATCTAATTCGTCCAAATTCAAAATTCTGCTTTTCCATTGGCTATTACACTTGTAAGATACTTTTCCATTTCCATACTTTGGTGATATGAGGCCCTGTACGTTTGCTTAGAATCTCGAAATTTTCAGTTATTCTTACTCCTCAGGCTATTACTCCTTGCAAAACGCTAGTTAGGACTAAGCTCTGGCCGGCCCTTTCCTTTCTAATTTTCTAATATATCTCTAAGCATAGGTATAAATATAAAGTTATACTTTCGCCTGTATGTTTGCTTAGAATCTCGAAATTTTCAGTTATTCTTACTCCTTAGGCCTTAGGCTATTACTCCTTAAGGCATCACAAAATCCTCATTTGGAATGGTAGAGTTTGGACTGCGTACTCCAAAATTTGGAGTAGTTATAATTTATTCATGTTAGAAAGATTTCGGGCTTTACTATCAGACCTACCTGTGTCTGTCTTTAAGTCCGTCAGGTCTGCTGATAGACCTGTCCTCCTGTCACGAGAAAACGGCCCGACCGATTTCTACTCATTTTCCTCACGAGGCTGAGTGGGCCCCTTACCTACCATGCTGGCACCGGTCGCTATGCGCATTTATATGTCATAGCTACTCATTTTCCTCACGAGGCTGAGTGTGGGCCATTGTTCATACAACATTTGGACTGGCACCGGTCGCTATGCGCATTTACATGTCATAGCTACTCATTTTCCTCACGAGGCTGAGTGGGCCCCACGCAATAGCCAGTCACGGAATCAATCCTTTGCATGATACAAATTTCTTGACCCCGCCGGGAATCGAACCCGGGTCTCCCGCGTGCAAGGCGAGCGCAGTGACCACTACACGAGGAAACGGCTCGACCGATTTCATTAATGGATTTAAATATGTATTTCCTAGGGGGGGGCGGGATTTCATATTTCAAATGGAGAGTGGGACGTAGATTAGAGCTGACTCTCTGAACATCTCAGGTATTTTTCCTTTTATTATTATTTTTCTCTTTCTAGAGCCTGCTTGACCTCTCTGCCATGTTTATTC
>NW_007392397.1:0-1194 GCF_000475195.1 Diaphorina citri | reverse complement strand
AGTTTGGAATAATTAACAGACGATGTCTCCTGCATATGAATCAAGCTAGTCTCTTTAAATAGAAGGTACACTGTCAAAAAAAACGAATCTTCTGTGTTTGTTCCTAAATTGGACATGGTCTGTTAGGAATAATATTCAAGTTGTCATCTCTCCAGAACCATTCAATCATGTCTTTATTGTATGTTTTTTACATGATAATTGATTATTGCGGTTGTATTCAAAGTTCTGGAAGTCACATCGATACGTGTCCACAGTTCATCATCATACACAATCCGTCTCCATCGCTTATTTACTTGCGAACACTCCACCAAAGCCTTCTTGTTTAGAAAAGTGAAGATATGCAAGATCACTTCATCGCTCAACGTATCAAAGTAACATGGCATATTCGACAATATTTGATAATTGAGTTACATCCTGAATCGAATACATTCATAGACGTCTAAGGAAGTACATCTTGAAAGGTTCAAGTCTTCAAAAATGGTCCAAGAGGGGACCAGTAACTTATGTTATTTTGCTACCTAGGTATGTGTTGTTGGTTCAAAAATAAATACGGAAGTATTTACTTAAAAAAGGAGACATTTTCATTCGCCAAATAGTGGAATTCAATATAGGAAGGAAGGGCATCCAATGGTAAAATGTTTGCGGCAGAATCAAATGCCTCAAAAAAGATCTGTCTGGTACTGATCAAAAGAGGTTAACGACAAACCCGAACGGGAAAAGGCAAAGAAGAAGCAGAATTGAGTAGAAATTCTTAGAAAGTCTTTATAACTATGAATAAGTTCAATAGATACAGTCCACTTCAACTAGGAAGTCCGATGACCTTTGGGCGCGCACTCGTCAAAAAATAGCTCGTTGATTAACAAGTAGGGTGAATAGTTGATCCCATGGGATTTTTCACGCCGAATCGAATGGTGAAACTTTTAGAACTGTCCGACTTACAGTTGAGAAGTTGCGGTTCCCCTCCATGCGCTTCCATCGGACTTCCCAGTTGACGTGGACTGTATTACTCAATTTCTGTATGGATTGCTTCAGATGTGTTACCACCCAATAACATTCAATATCCTTCCAATTTGAATATCAAGCCCATAAATCACAATGCACACACAATTATCAAAATTACACAATATTCATTAAACAAAAAGTCACAGAAATCACGGAATTCATTTTTTTTTTTTTTTTTATTTTTCCTCCCCT
>NW_007392396.1:0-1194 GCF_000475195.1 Diaphorina citri | reverse complement strand
CACTCCTCACTTTTTACTCCCCTGGCTGAAAAACGTAGTTTTTTTTTTTTTTTTTTTCAGAGTTCCCTTGGAGGAGCTCTTCCACCCAACAACAGTTTTTTCTATGTGTGAGGTAAAATGTGAGAAGTACCGAGTCGTTTGTGGAACAGGCCACTTTTCCAGCTTTCCTAGTGTAGGTGTGGCCACAGAGTCCTTTGGTAATCACCGGAGGCAGTCTCTGCCACCCAAACTTGTAGGTATGTGTGTGTGACAGAAGGTGCATGCTGTTATTTTCCCTATACCTTATTTATCCCTTTTGTAGTATCTTGCAATATGGTTGTACTAAAAAAACTACAAAATTAAAATAAAGATGGACCTCGTCTTTTTCGGCTGAAATATGCCCTGTGTTTTGCGATTTCAGACGTATTTTTCTTATGAAAGTTTTCTTGGTTTATCCACGGTTGCAGATAATGGATAAACCCAACTTCCAATGCCCACAATATTTTGGATTTTTTTTTTAAGAAGTCTTCGTTACTCACAGAGGGAGAAAACGCCCACCATCTTGGAGTTGAAAATTAACTTTTTTTTTAAGATCTTCAAAACAGGGCAAATATTGTTGGTAACGGGTAAAACTCCCACAAGAAAAAAATACGCCTTTTACTCGTTTTTTCAGATCAAAAGGGTAGAAATTTGCATGCAATGTATTGACCACAACCATTTCTTTAGATAGGTAATGAAAACATGCGAAAAGAACATGGACAATACAAAGGCTTACCTGGAGACAAAATCTTCTTCACAAAAACTTATGTAAAATGTCCCCACTAAGTTTCCCCACGGAGTTTTACGGCCTTAAACAGAGCGAACGCAAAAACCCCATAAATGTCGTTCTCAGTAGGTACTAGACAGGTATTTCACAAAAATGACACGACTTTTGAGATTAGACAAATCACACGGGTTATACTGGTATTTCACAAAAACGACTCGACTTTTGAGATTAGACAAATCACACGGGTTATACTGGTATTTCACAAAAACGACTCGACTTTTGAAATTAGAAAAATCACAAAGGTTACACTGGTATTTCACAAAAATGACACTGAAATTACTAAGGTTCACTAAAAGTTATTAGCAAACTGAAGAAAAGGTCGCAAAAAGATAGACAAGACACGAGAAGGGGTGTGGTTCTTTCGAAATCACCACGAGAACTGAAGAAAG
>NW_007392395.1:0-1194 GCF_000475195.1 Diaphorina citri | reverse complement strand
CCAACCCTCACACTGGTCTTTTTGTGTACGAAACCTTGACTTGAACCTCCAACCTCTAGATCTGGAGTCCACCCCGCTAACCACTAAACCACTGAGATTATTAAGAATTAAAACGAAATGAGTTTTCATAACGAATAGGTTCCTAGTGACCCAAAACACACAACCCCCAACCCAAAGTTGTGACTTTGTTGAAGAAAGGACTTGTCTATTCTGAAGAAGATCGCTACTGCAATCTTTACGAGAGTCTTTATTTATACATTTATTCAAACTAGACATATGTAAATCCAAATTCCTAAAAACGACTAGATCTGATCGATCCTAAGATTAGGAAAGGGCTGTATACTATTGTTGGACTTGTCTATTCTGGAGAACACTTCAATCTTTACTAGAGTCTATTTAAATATTTATTCAAACAAGATATCAACCTAAGATCCTAATAAAAATAAGGAAAAAACGTACCTATATTGGTAAAACTTCTTTTCTGAGTTGCCTGTGTCTGAATGCAAGTCCATCTTCACTGACATTCCTAATGATGAATGACATTACCAGGTCAACCTAGTCACCACGCTATGTAGTAACCACAGTCAGAGTCATCTTCACTCAGGTGGCTTCAGGGGATGTGGACTTTTACATATTAAGGAGATTAAGCTCGCGAGTAATTGAATAAGAATTTCGCCCTCAGGCTAGGATGATTTATGTTGGTTAGGTAGTGACCAAGTAGATATACATAACATAAGTGCAGTAAGTAAAGTTACATATGTAATATGGTTCTGAATTGCTGATGGTACTACATCATTTGCATTTAGCATCAGTGCTGCAAGTCAAAGAAGAATCTACAAACTCCAATGGACTAGAATTTCTATTTGAATGATGATTTTACGTAGTAACCAGTCATGGGTGGCAGTCTTGTTAGGTTTGTTTGTTTTTTCTTCTCCTTCTTCTTCTACTACTACTCATCCTCCTCTTCTTACTTTTTATTCTTCTTTTCTTCCTCCTCAATCTCCTCCTTGTTCTCCTCTTTTGAAAGAAGAAAAAAAGTGAAAATGACACATCCACAAAATCAAGTCAAAAACAGCGGGTACCTTGCCCCTGGAAACAAACCGTTATGCAATGTGCGTGCTGTTCAAACACAATTGTACTCAAATTCAAGTGGACAGGGACCTACTCAAGTTACAAAACTCAAAAAAGTGCCTG
>NW_007392394.1:0-1194 GCF_000475195.1 Diaphorina citri | reverse complement strand
ACACTACACAAAATCAAGCGTGGTGGGAGGCGCGCGGACATCAAGAGTTCAGAGCAGCGCCTGGACTATATTAACACAAAATTGTCTGTAAACTCAAACAATACAGGTAGTACATGGATAGAGCTCGGAATGCTGAGATATTACTCCTGGGCGTCCAAAGGTATTTATTCCCCAATCCTAGGTTGGTGTCATCCTTTGCACGGACATAGAAAGCAAAGTAAGTCCTAAGTACCCGGCCACAACAGCGCGGCGACCATGGACCATCGACCATCGCCGAGACCATCGACCATGGCAGAAAAAATACTCGGGGGGAAGGAAGAGAGAGGAGGAGAAAGAAGAGAAGAGGGGAAGAAAGAGGAGAGGGGGAGGAAGAGAAGGAGACAAGGGGTAAACAAAGGTTTTCTGGGTCATGTAAAGGAGAGGAGGGTATGGTGGGATGGGAGAGAGGGAGGGAAAAATGAGGGGGACAAGGACGAAGAGGGGAATGGGAGGAATGAAGGGGAAAACAAAGGTTTTCTGGGTTATATCGAGAAGGGGCGGGTGGGAAAGAGGGAGAAAAATTGATGGGGAAAACCTTGTCCCTCCAAAAAGAGGGATGGAAAGGAGGAAACAAAGGTTTTCTTTTAGCTCTGAGAAACTAAAGGGAGGCCATTGCTTCTGACCCTTTATTTCCATTGCTTCTGTCCCTTTATTTCCATTGCTTCTGTCCCTTTATTTAAATTATTTCTGTCCCTTTATTTCCATTGCTTCTGACCCTTTATTTCCATTGCTTCTGTCCCTTTATTTCCATTGCTTCTGTCCCTTTATTTAAATTATTTCAGTCCCTTTATTTCCATTGCTTCTGTCCCTTTATTTCCATTGCTTCTGTCCCTTTATTTCCATTGCTTCTGTCCCTTTGTTTCCATTGCTTCTGTCTCTTATTTTCTCACTGATAATGAGAATAATATTAAACAAATGGACAGAAATATTGTCCCAAGGTTATTTCCATCTTTCAACGCACATCCACCACTGGCCATGTATAACTATGTGTTTTTTTTTAACAAGATGTCGAGGCGGAGGGAGTTAACGCTCCCAATATTAAGAAGTGGGATTATATTTTCCAAAAACTAGAGGATAAGGAGGAGGAGGAGACCGAGGGAGAGGGGAAGGAAGAGAGAGGAGGAGAAAGAAGAGAAGAGGGGAAGAAAGAGGAGA
>NW_007392393.1:0-1194 GCF_000475195.1 Diaphorina citri | reverse complement strand
TATTCTAAATCTACATTCTACATAGATATTAATATTAACTTTCTCCAGGCAAGCGGTAGGTGGCCTACAGTCGAGTGCGAAAAAATTGGAACACTTTTTATATCCAATATCCATTTCCGTCTTCAGACAGCCTTTTTCTGAGTGTTTTCAAAATACTTCTATTTATAAACTTTTTTTTCCAGACCAGTCTTTCGCTCTACTTTCAATGGCTATTACAATTTCCCAGATAGCTCTAGGTACTTGCACTGGATAAATTGATTAAATTGTGTCCCGAATTTTCGTACATGAGTGTAGGTCTCTTGTTGCTGAACTTTATGATGACTCTTCATAAACTACTATTATATTCTAAATCTACATTCTACATAGATATTAATATTAACTTTCTCCAGGCAAGCGGTAGGTGGCCTACAGTCGAGTGCAAAAAATTTGGAACACTTTTCATATCCAATATCTATTTCCGTCCTCAGACAGCCTTTTTCTGAGTGTTGTAAAAATACTTCTATTTATAAACTTTTTTTCCAGACCAGTCTTTCGCTCTACTTTCAATGGCTATTACAATTTCCCAGATAGCTCTAGGTACTTGCACTGGATAAATTGATTAAATTGTGTCCCGAATTTTCGTACATGAGTGTAGGTCTCTTGTTGCTGAACTTTATATGATGGCTCTTTATATGTCGGGAATGTCCCGTTGAAAATTACTTCTTGTTTTTCTTCCTTCTTTCCATTTCTTTCTCCTCTACTTGCACTGGATAAATTGATTAAATTGTGTCCCGAATTTTCGTACATGAGTGTAGGTCTCTTGTTGCTGAACTTTATGATGACTTTTTATATGTAAGTCGGGAATGTCCCGTTGAAAATTACTTCTTGTTTTTCTTCGTTCTTTCCATTTCTTTCTCCTTCCTTCTCTCTTTCTCCCGTTTCTTCTTCTTCTCTTTCCTCTCATCCTTTGCCTCTTTTTCTCACATTTCCTCATTCCTTCTCCTCCAAGAAAGAAATTAGAAAAACTTCTTTCTGTTTGTTCCCTTTGTTTTTCCCATTCTCCTCCCTCTTCCCTTCATTGTTCCATTTCTTCTCCCTCTCTTATTTCTCAACTAAGAGATCTCCCACTGTGTTGTTCTTAGGGATGGGATATTCGACTCTTTTTGAATATTCGAATACCACGATTCGATTCTTTTCAAATATTCGACTCAAAGA
>NW_007392392.1:0-1194 GCF_000475195.1 Diaphorina citri | reverse complement strand
TGGAACACTGTCAAGTGTCACGCTTGGATCTGAATGCTCATGACACCCTGAACCTGATAATTAGCCGGTGTGTGTTTGATCAAGGAATTGATTTCCGATTCCGATCTCTCTCTTTCAGTGATTCTCAAAATCTTTTCCTATCTCAACTTTTACTTTACTTTCCGTGTTCGGATCGCCACCAAAATCCTTTTCCAACATTTCTATATAATGATTTATTTATTACTTTTAAAAGTTCCATTTTATACGGCTTTTAAAAGCTTCAAGGGCTTTTCGGATCTGCATCGAATGAACCTAAACCTCCCTTTGAATTTCCTTTTTACTTTTTCGTCAACTCAAAAGCCGTTTTGTTCCTGCTCAGTATCGTATCTGGCACTTTTTTAAAACTAATGAGAAGGAAATTTGAATGTAAAACAAAATAGAAAGTATTACATAGGTACTCTGAAATTTAGGATGGCAGATCAGATATTCAGACTGTTCCGATATTTGACGAGTGTAGGAAAGTCAAAATCGGGCGATAGATTAATCTTCTCGATACAAGATCGAGAATCATCAAATCGCTATCATCATGCTCATCAAATTGAGGTAAGTAATTACTTCAACCGATGACTGCAACTGTTGTTGAAACACAATGTTGATCCCGTATCGAGTACGAAATGTAAAAGAGTGAGAAGTTATTCAATACCTGTAACCTGTAACTAAAATGACTGACGGGATGATTTTGTGAAAATTTGGGGAATGGGGATTACCCTTGATAGTATAGCTCTTTTTTACACGGATTACCTGTCAAGGTCATCACGAATAGGCGAGTACCTATTTTTAGGACCCGAGGGAGTTTAAAATATAACGCATAACTTCTCACTCTTTGTCAAATCGTACTCAACACGAGATCATCATTGTGTTTCAACAACAGTTGCAGTCATCGGTTGAAGTAATTACTTACCTCAATTTGATGAGCGTGATGATAGCGATTTGATGATTCTCGATCTTGTATCGTTAAGATTAATCTATCGCCCGATTTTGACATTCCTACACTCGTCAAATATCGGATCAATCTGATCTGCCCATAACCAACAATAACTGTAAGCTTTTTTCGATTATTCCACAAAAGTGGTAGAAATTTCGAGGTTTTCTTCAGATCGGGAATCTGACAATCTGAAGAGAAAACTTTTTTTTTTTTTTTTTTTTTCGGATAAG
>NW_007392391.1:0-1194 GCF_000475195.1 Diaphorina citri | reverse complement strand
TCCGCGACATTGATCATCATACCGTTGGGAGCTTGTTAGTCGACCTCTCGTGACGATCAATGGAAATCCTAAAATATAGGTAATGCATGTAGCTCTACAATTATATGTATAGGTACATGTTTATCAATGGGATCCTAAAATACGATTATGACATTGCGTAGGTCTACAGTTCTGTTACAGTTCATGTGTACTTATCTGTGTACTGCATGACGTAGGTCATAGGTTCGATTCCCTACAGTGCTGACCGCAGAACACCCTGAAAAATGCAAAGAAAGCTCTGTCCCATTATACCTCTATACTGCCAAAACTGAGGCTACAAACTACACTGCCAAAACTGAGGCTACAAAAGTCTCTATGCCGCAGGATCAGCTTTATTTGAATTTCTATGACCTTTAGCCTATAAGGTTCGTACCTTTTACTGGTCTGCACCATCATTGGTAGGTATCAGGTTTTGCTGTTTTTTTGACAGGAATAACGAGATCGTTTCGCCTGATAAGTTTCCCTAATGAAACTGCCAGTCTAGTCGTTAGCTCTACAATTATATGTATAGGTACATGTTTATCAATGGGATCCTAAAATACGATTATGACATTGCGTAGGTCTACAGTTCTGTTATAGCCTACGATTCCCTACAGTGCTGACTGCAGAACACCCTGAACAATGCAAAGAAAGCTCTGTCCCATTATACCTCTATACTGCCAAAACCCTTACTGCCAAAACTGAGGCTACAAAAATCTCTATGCCGCAGGATCAGCTTTATTTGCATTTCTATGACCTATAGCCTATAAGGTTCGTACCTTTTACTGGTCTGCACCATCATTGGTAGGTATCAGGTTTTGCTGTTTTTTGATAGGAATAACGAGATCGTTTCGCCTGATAAGTTTCCCTAATGAAACTGCCAGTCTAGTCGATAGTGCATCATGTATTGAAAGACCCCATCCCGTCTGGGTACGAAATGTGCAAATTCTTATCAATTGATTGATCTGCCAAAAATAATGCGGAAACTTCCTGAACAAAAAATCGTTCCTAGGTACGTTCCACCTTCGTGTTTGTGAAAGGGTAACTAGGGAGGATGAGGAGGAAGTGATGCAGTAGACCAGATCCCCCAGTATTTGGAAACGGTATGCACATTATTAATCTGAGAAATGTTCATTGTTGTTGTAGAGAAGTATCTGACATGGTCATTGGTCAAAG
>NW_007392390.1:0-1194 GCF_000475195.1 Diaphorina citri | reverse complement strand
AAATGGTTTTCGTTTCCGTTTTTGTCCGAAATTTCTGACATGGCACAAGCATTTGTTGCTATGGATTTAACAAATATTGTTATTATTTATGTTTGTTATGTTGAATAATTTATCAAAGGAAACTTTCAAAATAAATAAAAACAAAGACAATAACTATCATTAGGCTTTCATGAAATATTCGGGCTTTGTGTAGCTTGGTTCCCATATGACACCTTCAGAAAGTTGGGTGGAACACTCAATCCTCTTGGCCTTCGTAGCCGGTCGAATTTCTGACCAATTTCTTCAGCATATTATTACGAACGTGTAGCTTCACAATTTTCCGAAAATTCTTGGCCTTCGTAGCCGGTCGAATTTCTGACCAATTTCTTCAGCATATTATTACGAACGTGTAGCTTCACAATCTTCCGAAAATAGAGCAGAAATTCAACTACCTCTGAAAGGAGGGAACACCGGTATCTTCTTTCAGGATGAATCGTCACTGATTCTAACTCTTGGCCTTCGTAGCCGGTCGAATTTCTGACCAATTTCTTCAGCATATTATTACGAACGTGTAGCTTCACAATCTTCCGAAAATAGATCAGAAATTCAACTATCTCTGAAAGGAGGGAACACCGGTATCTTCTTTCAGGATGAAACGTTACTGATTCTAAATTTGGTGGGTGATATTGAACCACGTTTTAGAGCTACCTGCGCTGCGTAAATGCGAATCATAAAACACACCATAAACTTTAAAAGCATATCCAGAAAGACATACTTTTAATACGTCTTTTACTATCAGCTAGAACAAAAATAGTATTGAACCACGTTTTAGAGCTACCTGCGCTGCGTAAATGCGAATCATAAAACACACCATAAACTTTAAAAGCATATCCAGAAAGACACACTTTTACGTCTTTTACTATCAGCTAGAACAAAAAATAAAAACACTTTAAACAATGCGGACAACTTATTGCCTTACGTTCTCGTTCTCTTGATAATCATGTTTATTACTTTCATTTTCTATGCCTACAACTTTGTAAAATACTGACATAGACATAGATTTTCAACTTTTAACTTTTCCTTAAAAAAAAAAAAAAAAAAAACCCATCTCATTTTTCCATCTCCTTAGTTTACGAATGCTTTATATTTTGATGTAATTTCTATTCAAAAGTTGAGAGAAAGTTTACTTCCCTGTGCTTCCAAAAGAGTCCTTAG
>NW_007392389.1:0-1195 GCF_000475195.1 Diaphorina citri | reverse complement strand
CATAATTACCTCTCTTTGAACGCAATCGTAAGCAAATTTGATGTCAAAAAATGTACATAAAAGATATTGTTTATTAATAATCGCATTGGAGATTTCAGTTTGCAGATTGATTAGGTTGTCTAGGGTAGATCTATTTTTCCTGCACCCAGATTGTTGTGGGACGAGAAGTTTATTTTTGTCCAGGAAATAATTTAATCTACGGATTACGATCCTTTCGAACAGTTTGCACAAACAGGACGTGAGATTTATTGGTCTGAGGTTTTCCGGGAGAGTGCTGTCTTTGTTTGGTTTGGGAATGGGGACAAGAATTGATTTTTTCCAGTCATTGGGGAACTCATCTTCCTTCCATATTAAATTGAACAATTTCAAAAGTAGTTTTTTCGTATTATGGGGTAAGTGGCGTAACATTTCGTTATGTATTTCATCAGGGCCAGGTGACGAATGTGGTTTGAGTAACTTTATAACTGATTCTAACTCCCACATGGTGAATGGCTTGTTATAAGTTTCGTCGTTATCGGAATTAAAGTCCCAAGGATGAGGTACAATAGGGGAGGAATCTTTTCTTTCTTTGGACTTTTGTTCGAAATATAATCCAATGTAGTGGGCTATTTCACTGGGAACTAAGATAGTCTTATTATCAACTCTTATGGATTTAATTCTTGAAGAACTCCGCCCATTCCCTTCAATTCTTTTGATCCTATCCCATACAACAGTTGAAGGTGTAGAGGAAGAAATAGTACTTGAAAACGCGAGCCACGATTCTTTTTTTGATAGGATGACGGTTCTTTTAACTTTGGCTCTTAATCTTTTGAAATTAATCCAATTTTCGATCGTTTTGTTTTTACTGTAAATTCGGAAAGCTTTGTTTCTTTCTTTTATCGCAAGGAAACATTTATCATTCCACCACGCAACTGCATATTTTTGTTTCAAGGGTTTGGTCTTTGGAATGGATTCGTTGGCGGCAGATAGGAGTTTGTTTGTGAACTCTTTGACTTGGTCTTGGACACAGAGAGTTTCATCGATCGAGAAATCAGCCAGAGTAGAGAACTTCGCCCAATCGGCTTTATTCATTTTCCATTTTGGAAGGAAATTAGTCTCAGGGGATGAGTTTACACAGACAGAGATAACAATAGGATGATGATCCGAGTCCTGTGGCTGTATGTCCCATTCTAGTTTAGGTGCTAGAGCTGCGTTA
>NW_007392388.1:0-1195 GCF_000475195.1 Diaphorina citri | reverse complement strand
CTCTCTCTCTCTCTCTCTCTCTCTCTCTCTCTCTCTCTCTCTCTCTCTCTCTCTCTCTCTCTCTCTCTCGCTTTCTCTGTTCTTAGTTTATTCTTCTGCAATCAACAAAGAATCTTGAGACATTTTATTTCTCTCCCTCCTCCTCCTCCTCCTCTTCTTCTTCTTCATCTTCTCCTCCTCCTCTTCTTCTTCCTCTCCTCCTCCTCCTCCTCCTCCTTCTCTTCTTCCTCTTCTTCTCCTCCTCCTCTTCTCCTCCTCCTCCTTCTCTTTTTCTTCTTCTTCCTCTTCCTCCTCCTCTTCTTTTTCTTCTCCTCCTCCTCTTCTTCTTCCTCCTCCTCCTCCTCCTCCTCTTCTTCTTCTTCTCCTCCTCTTCTTCCTCCTCCTCTTCTTCTCCTCCTCCTCTTCTTCTCCTCGTTCTCACTTTTCTCCTTCATCTTCTCCTCCTCCTTTTCCTTCTCATTGTCTTCCTCTCCGTTTCTTCTCCCTCCTTCTCTTTTCCTTCCTCTTCTGCCTCATTCTTCTGCAATCAACAAAGAATCTTGAGACATTTTATTTCTCTCCCTCCTCCTCCTCCTCCTCCTCCTCTTCTTCTTCTTCACCTCCTCCTCCTCTTCTTCTTCTTCCTTCTCCCCCTCTTCTTCTTCTTCCTCCTCCTCTTCATCTTCTCCTCCTCCTCTTCTTCTTGTTCTCCTCGTTCTCACTTTTCTTCTTCTTCTTCTCCTCCTCCTCCTCTTCTTTTTCTTCTTCTCCTCCTCCTTTTCCTTCTCATTGTCTTCCTCTCCGTTTCTTCTCCCTCCTTCCTCTTCTCCTCTCTCCTGCCTATTTCTTCTTTTCCTCTTCTTCCTTCTTCTCTTCATTACCTCTTCCTTTTCCTTTCTCCTCCTTTTCACCTTTCTCTTTTCTTTGTTCTCAGACTTCTATCCCTTCTTCTCCTCTTCCTCCTCCTTGTTCTTAACGTTGTTGATCATATTATTATTATTAGTATTCATTTTAGCTCCTTTATCTTTATCTCTCTATTTCTGCTAGTTGCTATTTTATTTCTTTCTCGTTTTGTTTTATGTTCAAGTCTCTTGTCATGCCCTTGTTTTTTTCCCCTGTTTTCACTATTTTTTGTCCTTTTTACTTTCCTTATCCTGTAATAAGGAAAGTAATAATTTCGCGAATTTTTGCGATGCCCAGTTTCTAGTGCAAAAAT
>NW_007392387.1:0-1195 GCF_000475195.1 Diaphorina citri | reverse complement strand
TCTCATAATAACTTTGGTTTATTTGAATACAAAACTCATCATCAGAGTAGTTATATGGCTTTCCTCTCTCAATTTTTTATGCCGTTTCTGGGATTCGAATCGTAGTCCCCTCGGTTAACAAATAGTTATCATAACAAAATAGTATTTGATTCAACTCTTGCTATTTTCGACATCATGTCATGGCGAAAATAGTAAAAGTCAATAATAAAATCAGAGAAAACACAGTGATATTCAATGTATAGACTCCTCATTCCACTTATATCTTTCCATTTTTTCCAATTGAAAAGTGCTGAGAGGGGAAATAGTTTTGGCAACAAAATGGAAGACTATAATTGAAAAAAAAAAGTCGTTCAATGCTGGTTTAATCTAAATTCGCCGGGGTTTTTGTAAATTTTTATTAACACAATTTTTACTTTTTTTATTTAGTAACCCTGATCGTATCGATATTTTATTTAGAATATGTAGATATATAGTAGATATCTGTGTCAACCTATACGCTATACGTATGTAGGTATATGCTTGAAATTTTGAGTTTAAATTTTCACTCACACCTCTTCTAGTCTAGTGTATGATACATATAGTAGATATCTGTGTCAACCTATACGCTATACGTATGTAGGTATATGCTTGAAATTTCGAGTTCAAATTTTCACTCACACCTCTTCTAGTCTAGTGCTCTAGTGTATGGTGAATGATACCTATCTAAGTTCGTCATAACTAGGACTCAAGAATCAAGAAGGTATATCTTTAACATAAAGTACGAGTATAAGTGGGTAAGGTTAAGGTAATTTCCTAACGTATTACCTAGGTAGATTTTATATTTGTATCTACATTCTCAAAATAAACGGTAAGGTGTTGATTTCCAGGTTGAGGTTAAGGTAATTTCCTAACGTATTACCTAGGTAGATTTTATATTTGTATCTACATTCTCAAAATAAACGGTAAGGTGTTGATTTCCTGCTTATAGGTAAGTAGAAGGTACTTTCTTGATTAAAGAACTGAAGAAAACACATTTACCTCATTGTGTATCTACAATCCATTTAAAAGGCTTCCATTCTTTTAGATTGAAAGAAGAAGGGGTGAAATAATAGGTTCACATTTTTTATCTTGATACCTATATCTCTCTATAAGAGATGATTTCGTTTTGAGGCTATCTATACGTTGGATAGATATTCTTCCAAGCTCAAGGAGTCCT
>NW_007392386.1:0-1195 GCF_000475195.1 Diaphorina citri | reverse complement strand
GGTAAAAGAACACTCAAATAAGCATCATTCAATAGGATAAGGAAAGTCGTGTGATGTTCACACCAGATTTTTTCAATAAAATATCATATCCATCTTTGCTTATTTCAAACAAAAAATCGACATTTTTCTCATTACAAATTTATGCAAGTTTTGGAAATTCAGTATTCTATAGAATTTCATTTTTTCCACTCGTTTTTCTTTTGTTGTAAAGGGATATCCCCCACAAAAACACAAATGTGAAAAAAAGGCCAAGTTCCTATCCAAAAATGTCGGCCTATAAAAGTGGTGAGATCAGAAAATTAAGGCCAAGTCTGCATTCCCAATTTTTCGTGTCTGCTGAAAATGCTGGATCTCAATTCCTTCAACCTTCTCTCAATTTCAACTTGGCAATGTTTTCCTTTTATTTTCATGTTCATAATAGGTACCGCATTTAGGTATTAATTTTTTCTACCCCTTCCGGTAAGGCTAGAACTTCGGAATTTCGCAGGTATAATAAGGAAGTATAGGTTAACATATGGTCCAAATGTCGTGAGATTACATTGAAAATTGACGGAGTTATGATAGGGGTAAAAATGCGTCGAAATACTTCGTGTAATATACACACTGGCGTGCTCAGGCCGGAACTTGGCCTGGCGCACTGCCGTGCGCCTAGATGAAACTTGGTAAAAATGTAAAAAAAAACAACAACAACAACAACAACAATATCTACGAGTCCCTGAGAGCCACTAGTAATTTACCCTTAGAGTAGACTACATAATAATTATGATACTATTGTACCCCCCCCCGGTTACACACAGAACGGAAAAACATGAGCATAGCAAGAATTTACTCCGGTCACTTCATGACGTCACTAGACATGAAAGGTTTCCAAGTGTGTGTGTTAAGACTGGATAGCCCTGCCTGGGTGACATGGTTAGACGCGGACACCACAGCCCCTGCATGGCCTCGGGTCTCGAACCCACGACCTGCGCAACCTCAGACCCTGCTTATTGGAAAGCCTCGGAGCTTCGAAGAAATTTACGAAGAGCAGAAAGACAAATGGGTAGGTATTCGAGTATGAGTTATAATAAAATGGGTAGGTATACCTATCTAAAATTAATTTTAGACGTGTTAAATTATAATAATAATAATAATAATAATAATAATAATAATAATAATAATAATAATAATAATAATAATAATAATAACAATAATA
>NW_007392385.1:0-1195 GCF_000475195.1 Diaphorina citri | reverse complement strand
CGGAACGGCTGGCTTTGTCTTCCTTGTCTCTTGGCTTTCGGAACGATAAGACTTTAGCGACAGTTCCCTCCATCAAACTTCTTAAAAAGAAGGAAGTAAAATGTTTCATTGTAATTTCCCCCTTAGCAATGGGCATTGGGCAATGGGTTTGCAATTGAAATACTAGTTCATGTTTTGATTTATTTTTTTGCATTGTAAAAATCGAACCCGGGACTTTCTACATGACAAGCAAGGCGTTCGGAAGAGAATACCTTTGTAAGGACTTCTGAAACACTATAATGATGTTTGTTGTTCGTTCATTGACCCGTGATTATTTTGATTATTGAATGAGAAGCACATTGCCGAATTGTATACCCGCATTTATTATTGTTCCTTTGTGATTATGTAGTGATAAGATGTCCTTGTGTAGATTATTGAATGAGGAGCACATTGCCGAATTGTATACCCGCATTTATTATTGTTGTGTGATTATTTAGTGATAAGATGTCCTTGTGTGTTGATAAGAAATGAAAGAGAAAGGGTGATAAATCTGGTAATACTCACTTCTAGTTCATTCCAAAGAAAGTAAAAAGAATCTTCGCAGAAGGCAGGTTTAGCGTTTAGCTCAGGAGATTTCTAGTTGTATGTTGATTCTTGAGGTGTAATGAATGACCGTGTCTGACGAATTAGTAACAGTATTAGACTATAAGGGGATGAGTTACTTCGAATTGCCCTTAAAACAATAGTGTAGATGTAGATAGATAAAAAAAAAGATGCGGGGCGAAAAAATGAATAAATAAAATGACGCCACAAAAGGGTAAAAAAAAATCGTCTCTTGAGGATTTGTTCCTTTGAAATTTAATTTCTGTTTGATTTTATTGCTTATCAGGGGCCAAAATCATTGGTACTTTTGGAATAGTATTGGACCATTTTTCCTTCTTTCTTTCTTTTTATTTTTGCTTTTTTGTCTCTTAATGATAAAAAAAGGCATGTACTCCTATTTGCTATAAATACATAGATTGCCCTGTTTCATAGCAATAATGTTCCAATATTTAACGAATTACCCCGTTTCAACTCCCTCTAGTTTATAGTCCCTGTAGTGAAGATGACTCGTGTTGTAAATCAAGCAGGTATTGTTCTACACTCACCCCTCCTATGTAGACTACAGGATCTCTATTGCTTACCCGTTAAACCATTGATTAATCCGAGGAGGGTT
>NW_007392384.1:0-1195 GCF_000475195.1 Diaphorina citri | reverse complement strand
GGGTAAAAGAACACTCAAATAAGCATCATTCAATAGGATAAGGAAAGTCGTGTGATGTTCACACCAGATTTTTTTTTCATTTTCTTATACCTATCCTCTTTCTTCTTCCTATACTCCTGCTTCTTCTTCTACTTCTTCTTATTCTTTCTGTCTTCATATTTGTCTCATCTTAATACTTCATAATTCTTCTTTGTATCCCAGAGCAGTTTTCTCTTTCTTTATACCAGCGGTTCCCAAACTTTTTCTACGCGGCCCCTTTTTTTCCATTGTGAGGGCTCCGCAGCCCCTTTACTGTATTTTATGTGATCTTCTCAGGGGTCTTGAAGTCCTCGGGTCCCACGGGGCCCAATTTGGGAGCCGCTGCTTTATACTATACGCTTATAGTTTGACCTGGATTTTCAAGTTCCTAAGTATTATCCTATCTCTCTCTCTCTCTCCCTCTCTCTATTCCTTCTCTCTCTTGCTCTCTCTCCTTCCTCTGTTTTTTCTCTTCATTACTCTTTTCTTAACTCTCTTTCTTCTTCCCTCTACAAATCTTTCTCTTAATCTTTTTCTCTCTCCCTCCCTCTCTCTTCTTTCTCTTTTGCTCTTTAGTTCCGTTTTGTATCTCTCTCTCTCTCTTTCATTTCCTCTCTGTGTTTCGATCTCTTTCCTTCTTCTCAAAGTGTTCTATCCTTTTTCTACCTCCTCTCCATCCTTCTCTATCTCTCCTTCCCTTTTCATCTCTCTCTATTCCTTCATCCACATCTCTCTCTCTATTCCTTCATCCACATTTCTCTCTCTATTTCTTCATCCACATCTCTCTCTCTCTATTCCTTCAACCACATTTCTCTCTCTCTCTATTTCTTCATCCACATCTCTCTCTCTCTATTTCTTCATCCACATTTCTCTCTCTCTATTCCTTCATCCACATCTCTCCCTATTTCTTCATCCACATCTCTCTCTCTCTATTCCTTCATCCACATCTCTCCCTCTCTCTATTTCTTCATCCACATCTCTCCCTCTCTCTCTATTCCTTCATTCACATTTCTCTCTCTATTTCTTCATCCACATCTCTCCCTCTCTCTCTATTCCTTCATTCACATTTCTCTCTCTATTTCTTCATCCACATCTCTCCCTCTCTCTATTTCTTCATCCACATCTCTCCCTCTCTCTCTATTCCTTCATTCACATTTCTCTCTCTATTTCTTCATCC
>NW_007392383.1:0-1195 GCF_000475195.1 Diaphorina citri | reverse complement strand
GACCTATAGGTCACAAGTAGTAACGTTAAGTAATTAACAATCTAATGTGTATTATTATCGAAGAATAAAGTGTACTAAATACTCATGTACCCAACAATTACCGAGGAATCTGCTACTACATTTCCCTGTCACTGCAAAGTTCCATTTCTCATATAACATTCCGGACTTTAATGTTCCTGTAATTATAACTGAACATTTCGAATGAGAGAATCTCGACTTCATCTAGGAATCTAGATCATAATTTTTCTCAAAAGACATAATTCTTGACTCCTAACAAGAGTTTTACGGCGAGAGAGACTGGACATCCTTGAAAAGAACACAGAACCAATCGATGCTAACAATCGGTTTCCTTCATTTAAATAAAAAGCGAGCACCGTTCTCATTACGACATTCATATTTATCGCTCGCCTTCAGTACTTATCAGAGATTTACTGCGGCAACAACACCTTTTAGAAAAGCCAGAAGGAAATTTTAAATGCTGCTCGCAGAATCAGCTGCACTCCGGATACACAAGTACAATTAACACTGAACTTTACGCAATCGTGTTACACTCTTAAAAGAAAATTGATGAAGAAAAACCTTCATGATTATTGAGATTGCAATTCCAGCTATTTCACTTAAAAGTTAAAAGGCGTCTAAACATTCTAATTGAGAAACTCTGAGCGCATGCATGGGTAATTTGGTAGGCCGAAGCAGAACTTTAGCAGTTCTCATGACACAAATCCCGCTAACGATGGCCTCGAATGATAGAAATTCGCAGGTGTAATAATACGATCATTATCTGCAGCCAACATTCCCGAGGTTTGACATCTGGACAGATCTTGTGGAGATGAAATCTGCAATCATAAGGAAATGGTTCCAACTTAATGAACCGGACGATTAACAGACAGTATCCACGGCGACTGCTTTAGTAATGAACCAGAAATGAAAACACCAGCGCATGATGCAGTCACGCGATCAAGAAAACAAATAGATCATATCAAGAAATCAATAAGAAACTGGAGATACTGGTAGCGAATCAAATCGAGCAGATCAAACTGAATCCAGAGATAGGACTGAGGTAGATTATAATTATTGATATTAGAACGCTATACATACGTTTCAGGTAACTACTTACAAGTAACTATCATATTTATAAGCAATCGACTACAAGTAGAATTTCAGGCAAAGTATACCTACACAAATTCAACAATTC
>NW_007392382.1:0-1195 GCF_000475195.1 Diaphorina citri | reverse complement strand
TAGTAGGACATACATAGTTACATAGGTACGACACACATACATATTTCGACATACATAGAGGTACGATATATTATACATAATTATTCGGACATATTTATTTAATACATAGGTACAGGGGTAAGTTTGGTCAACATATTTCAAACCCCCGTGAAGTGTTACTGTGTGATCCCAAAGGGTACTTACTGCTTGAATAAAAATATACCTAAATAATTAAAAAGCTTGTCCAAGTCCAAACTTTGACCTTTGATTGTGTCTACACATAGTCGACGGCCGTCGATCGACGTCGAATGAAACCATACATTACCTGGACGACATAGATTCACCACTTCACCTCGTCGATCGACGCGGTCGACTATATTTGGACACAACTAGGAGAGGCTCGAACTCTCATCTCAGATATTATCAGTGAGTTATAAAAAAGAACTACTCTTTTCAGTGGACTACTCAGTCAATGAGTCAGATCATAACAACCGAGATCCCTGATGGAAGTACTATTTTTAGTGAACTAAATTAGCAAGCTAAATATAAGTTCTTGCTGAAAAATCCCCCATAAGTTTTTCTTCTTCTTCTTCTTCTTCTTCTTCTTCTTCTTCTTCTTCTTCTTCTTTGATCTTCTTTTTTCTTCCTCTCTCTTTCCGGGGTATCAAAAAGCAAACTATAATACCATATTTTATTATTGAATATTCCGATCATGAAATTAATTAAGCGAAAATAACTTCTGATTCCGCAATTTATGAGAAGAGAGCAGATTTGAAACTTTCAAAGTCTCAAACTGAGGCAAAAAAACTACAATAAGTTGTATAGCAACTCGGAAAGTTTTTTTTTTTTTTTCACAAACTTGCACCAAACAGTGTTTTTCAGTAAAAGTTTGTTTTCCCTATGAAAATAATTCTAAACTTTTTATTATAATAATAACATGTACAATATAGGATGAGATCGAGTTGTTTCCTCTTCTTCTTCTTCTTCTTCTTCTTCTTCTTGTTCTTCTTCTTCTTCTTCTTCTTCTTCTTCTTCTTCTTGTTACTCGTCTGATATATAATTCTAAAAAAAGTGTACCATTTTTTGTATGATTAGACACACCCAAACCTGTCCATTACCTATTTGGTGCAATTACCACACCGAAAACCCGTCCTTTCTTTGGTGCAATCACCAGAGAGGTACCATTGAAGAAAAGTGCATTCTGGAAAGTTTTAAT